>NC_051154.1:427005590-427305590 GCF_013339745.2 Dermacentor silvarum
AACAAACGCGCGTTCTGCGCCGTGCTCCCTTAAGGGCTGCAGAAGTAGGCGTCTCTTTCCTCCTTTACAATCACCATATATGTAGAGCAAACGCGCCTTCTTCCGACGCGCGAGAGGCCGTGGGGGAGGGGGGGGAGGGGGAGGGAAGGGAGGCGACGTTTAAGGCCCAACCGCATGCACGCGATATTCAAGCGACAGCGACAAGCGACGCGACAGGCACACCCCGTCGCGCTGTCGTGTCGCGGCGTGGAGCAACCGCATGAACGCGACATCGCGAAAAAGAGTAGCGACGGATTTACATTGTTGTGCGAATAAGTGTTATCGTGCGCGCGTAAAGAAATCTCAATTTTATCAAAAGGTCAATGTTTTATCTAGACCTAGCTAAAATATGTTATCATCCCCAGTGAAAATCCGTCCCATGCATCCCCAGTGGAACTCCGTCCCATGCCGCCAGCGTAAGGTGCCGTGGCGCCATCTGTTGGGCGAAACCTAAAACACTTTCTCGGCTCTCGGTGGCGTCTCAGGCCTAATACCGTCAAAACAAAACAACCGATCTCAATAATAACGACAAGAGAGCGCCGATACTTAGTCTACAGCTAGCGATGAGGTGAAGCGATGACTGATTGTGCTATTTATTTTTTGCTGTCACAGCAGAGAGCAAGTTGCAAGAGCGAATTCAGATCGAAGCGGGCAGATTGATTGCTGCCATGTTGTTGTGCAATCGCTGTCCCCAGCGGATGTCGTCGCGCTGACTTCCGGGCGACAAGCGATATTTTCTGGCTGGCCAGAAACCGGCGACACGACCAGCGACAGCGACGGATAGCCCTCCGCGACAGCAAAACCTGTCGCTCGTCGCCATCGCTTGTCGCTGTCGCTCGAAAATCGCGTGCATGCGGTTGGGCCTTTAGCTGCGGCACCAAGTGCCTATTTATATCAGAGGCTCCGGCAACAGTCACCAACGCCGCACGCATTTTGAACGAACGCGGGCAAAACGCCGACGGCGTCGACAACAGTTCTGCGTGTTGCCGGTGCTGCTGCATGTCCAAGTTTATACAGCTGATAAAGCTAGTATCATTACTCCGTATAGCTCTCTACAAATTTGCTATCGCAATTGATGCTTCGCCTTTCAGGTGAAACTGGGACAACTTTTTTCTTGACCAACACAACAGGAGCGGCCCAAGGACTCGAGGACGGTTCGATGATGTTCTTGGCCAGCATTTCATCGACTTTCTTTTGGATTATGGCGCGTTCCGCACCGGAAACGTGATAAGGGCGCCGGTGAACCGGTTGAGCATCACCGATGTGGATGGAGTGCTGAACAACTGTTGTCTGGCCTAAAGGGCGATTTTTGAGATGAAAGACATCGGAATACGACAGCAAGACTCGGCGAAGATCTTCTGCTTGCGTATGCGGGAGGTCGGCTGATATCATTTTCTCGAAATTGGCACATAGCGACGAGGTGGCTGTGAGAGAGTCGCAAACAGTTCGAGGGCCGTCGACGGCTAACACAGAAATCGCGCATTCCTGCAACGACGGCACGGTGGCAAGCGCGATACCAGCAGGTAGCACGTGGGTAGAAAGACCAAAGTTCAAAAGCGGCAGGCAGGTTTCGTTGTCGCGTACGGTAACCACAGTGTGCGGCAGAACGACAGAGTGCATCAGGACCACGTCGAGAATCGGGGAAACAACCTAGTGTCACGTAGTAGTGACGCTGAAGAAAACAGTCGTAAAACTGTGTACGACGAAACTGGTTGTTTATTGGGCGAACCTGTGCCCACAAAATCAAGGTACACTCAAAGCACAACGATAGCGGCGAACACAGTCGGCGATCGTCGGAAATCTGATCAGCGGCGAAACGCGTCGGCTTTTATACCTGAGTCATCGAAGGTTCTAGATTAATCCCTGATGCCCGCGTGTCTTCCAGAAAGTTCTAGACAATTCGCGTCAGTCATGCAATCAGATAACAGAAGCGTCGGTGAAAACAGGCAATGGAAAGAAGCATCGATAACATTCTAGAAACTTCCGATACAGGCGCATCCTGCGCCGAGCGATAACGTTTAACATTTGTTAGCCGGTGGAAAGCGGCCACCGGTGAAAGATAAACATGTATACGTGTCAATACCCTCCCCTTAAAGAGCATCGTCCCGATGCTACAAACAAATGTGAAAGCGTAAACAAAACCACGCGTAATAAAGAAAAAAAATAATAATAAAGTAACAAAGTACCTAAGTTCGTCAGCGGGCGTAGAAAGGCTTAAGACGCACCACATGGATGACTTCGGGTCGTGCGCGGCGCCGCTGTGATTGCGAAATGCCGTCTGGCACGACCTCATAGTCCAGTGCGCCAATACGTCGGATGATCTTATATGGTCCGAAATAGCGACGTAAGAGTTTCTCGCTAAGTCCTCGTCGGCGTATCGGAGTCCAGACCCAAACACGGTCTCCAGGCTGGTACTCGACGTAGCGTCGTCGAAGATTGTAGTGTCGTCTGTCGGTTCTCTGCTGGTTCTTGATGCGCAGGCGGGCGAGCTGTCGACCTTCTTCGGCACGCTGCAAATAGGTGGCAACGTCGAGATTTTCTTCGTCAGCGACGTCCGGTAGCATGGCGTCAAGCGTCGTTGCCGGGTTCCTTCCGTAGACCAGGTTGAACGGCGCCGTGTGCGTCGTTTCTTGCACGGCCGTGTTGTATGCGAAAGTCACGTACGGAAGGATGGCATCCCACGTCTTGTGTTCGACGTCGACGTACATTGCCAGCATGTCGGCGATGGTCTTATTTAGGCGCTCGGTGAGGCCATTCGTCTGCGGGTGGTAGGCGGTGGTGCGGCGATGGCTTGTCTGGCTGTATCGCAGGATGGCTTGAGTTAGTTCAGCCGTGAAGGCCGTACCTCTGTCGGTGATGAGGACTTCCGGGGCACCGTGACGCAGGAGGATGTTCTCAACGAAGAATCGGGCTACCTCGTTGGCACTGCCTTTGGGCAAGGCTTTTGTTTCGGCGTAGCGGGTGAGGTAGTCCGTAGCTACGATGATCCATTTATTCCCGGACGTCGACGTCGGAAAAGGCCCCAGTAAGTCCATCCCGATCTGCTGGAACGGTCGGCGAGGTGGCTCGATCGGCTGTAGAAGCCCGGCTGGCCTTGTCGGCGGTGTTTTGCGTCGCTGACAGTCTCGGCATGTCCTTACGTAATGGGCGACGTCAGCAGAGAGGCGAGGCCAGTAGTATTTTTCTTGTATCCTCGCGAGAGTGCGGGAAAAACCGAGATGTCCAGCCGTTGGGTCGTCATGGAGAGCTTGCAGAACCTCTGGACGCAATGCTGAGGGTACCACGAGGAGGTAGTTGGCTCGGAGAGGCGAGAAGTTCTTCTTTAGGAGAATGTCGTTTTGCAAGAAGAACGACGCCAATCCTCGCCTGAACGCCTTCGGCACAATGACGGTCTTGCCTTCCAGGTTGTCTACAAGGCTCCTTAGTTCCGGGTCGGCTCGCTGTTGTTCGGCGAATTCATCGGCACTGATGGGTCCCAAGAAAGTGTCGTCATCCAGGTCGTCTTGTGGCGGCAGTTCGACGGGGGCGCGAGACAAACAATCGGCGTCAGCGTGCTTTCGCCCGGATTTGTAAACGACGGTGATGTCGAATGCTTGAAGTCTCAGGCTCCATCGTGCGAGGCGACCTGAAGGATCCTTCAAGTTAGCTAGCCAACACAAGGCGTGGTGGTCGCTTACAACTTTAAAGGGCCTGCCATAGAGGTAGGGGCGAAACTTTGATGTAGCCCAGATGATGGCGAGGCACTCCTTTTCTGTTGTGGAATAATTTGTTTCCGCCTTCGATAGCGACCGGCTAGCGTAACTTACAACCCTTTCTAGTCCGTCAGTCCTCTGCACAAGCACGGCGCCGAGACCTACGCTGCTTGCGTCGGTGTGGACTTCGGTATCGGCATTTTCGTCGAAATGCGCAAGTATTGGCGGCGATTGCAGGCGTCGCTTCAGTTCTTCAAATGCTTCGACTTGCGGCGTCTCCCACTTGAACTCGACGTCGGCCTTCGTGAGATACGTCAGTGGCTCAGCGATCCGTGAAAAATTCTTGACGAAGCGCCTGTAATAGGCGCATAGTCCAAGAAATCTACGCACTGCCTTCTTGTCAGCGGGCGGAGGAAAGTTGGAGATTGCCGCAGTTTTCTGAGGGTCGGGGCGCACTCCAGACTTGTTGATGACATGGCCCAAAAACAAGAGCTCCTCATATGCGAAGCGGCACTTTTCTGGCTTCAACGTGAGTCCGGAGGTCTTGATTGCCTGAAGAACTGTTTCAAGGCGCCGGAGGTGTTCCTCGAAGCTTGAGGCAAACACAACGACGTCGTCCAAATAGACGAGGCAAGTCTGCCACTTCAAGCCTGCGAGTACTGTGTCCATGACACGTTGGAAAGTGGCAGGCGCCGAGCAAAGACCAAACGGCATCACCTTGAACTCGAACAGTCCGTCTGGTGTTATAAACGCAGTCTTCTCCCGGTCCCTCTCGTCGACTTCGATTTGCCAGTAGCCGGTTTTGAGGTCCATCGACGAAAAATACTTTGCGTTGTAGAGTCGATCCAAGGCGTCGTCAATCCGTGGGAGGGGGTATACGTCCTTCTTCGTGATCTTGTTGAGGCGACGATAATCGACGCAGAAACGTAGGGTTCCATCCTTTTTCTTCACTAACACCACGGGGGACGCCCACGGACTCTTCGACGGCTGGATGATGTCGTCGCGTAGCATTTCGTCGACTTGTTGCCTTATGGCCTCGCGTTCGCGCACCGAAACTCGGTACGGGCTCTGACGGAGTGGCCGGACATTTTCGTCGGTTATGATGCGGTGCTTGGCGACAGGGGTTTGTCGAACTTTTGATGACGACGAGAAGCAGTCCTCGTATTGCAGGAGCAGAGCCTTTAGTTGTTCTTTCTTGTGCCTGGGAAGGTTCTGATTGACGTAGAAAGTTGGTTCAGGTACTATAGTCGGCGTTACAGGTGCACTGGAATCCGTGAAGGCGAACGCACTGCTGGCTTGTACTATTTCGTCGATGTAGGCGACCGTGGTGCCTTTGTTAATGTGCTTGTATTCGGGGCTGAAGTTCGTGAGCATCACCCTTGCTTTCCCTGCACGTAGCTGAGCTATGCCTCTAGCGACGCAAATTTCACGGTCGAGCAGTAAGTGATGATCGCCCTCGATGACGCCCTCCATGTCTGCAGGCACTAAGGTACCGACGGAAATCATTACGCTGGAGCGAGGCGGAACGGTGACTTGTTCTTCAAGCACATTCAAGGCATGGTAACTTATGCTTGTATCCGGTGGTATCGCGTTGTGCGTTGAAAGCGTTATCCACTTGGACCTTAAGTCGATGACTGCACCGTGTTGATTTAGAAAGTCCATGCCTAGGATGACATCCCTGGAGCAGTGCTGCAGGATTACGAAGCTCGCCGGGTAAGTGCGGTTGTTTACCGTGACTCGCGCTGTGCAGATTCCAGTCGGCGTTATTAGGTGGCCTCCCGCTGTCCGTATATCGTGTCCTTGCCAGGCTGTTTTCACCTTCTTCAACTTGGCGGCGAACGGGCCACTGAAGACGGAATAGTCGGCTCCAGTATCAACGAGAGCGGTGACGTTATGGCCATCGATGAGCACGTCTAGATCGGTAGACCGGCGTCTGGCGTTGCGGTTAATTCGTGGCGTCGGATCACGGCTGCGTCGGCTTGCTCTGCTGTTGCTACGTCGCGTCGGAAGGTCTTCTTTCGGCGGCGAAGTGTTGTCAAGGCTGTTGCTAGGCGGCGTGCTGATATCTCGTCGTGATGAATCGCGAATCGTCGTCGTCGGCGGCGTCGGAGGATCTTCGGCATTGCGTCGTACAGCAACCGCACCTCCATCGGTTGCTGCCTTTAGTTTCCCGGGTAAGGGCTGGGAGATCGGCCCCGGGTGGGACCGTTGTACTGACGGCGATGCGGCGAGATGTAGCGGCCTGGTGACGGCGAGCGTGAGGATCGTCGTGGTTGCCACTGGGCTCCGGCGAGGTAGTCGGCGATGTCGCGCGGTCGTTCACCTCGATCGGGACGCGGCGCGTTGACGGGGAACCCTCGTAGGCCCATTTCGCGGTATGGGCATCGGCGGTAGACATGGCCGGCTTCCCCGCAGTGATAGCAGAGCGGGCGGTGGTCGGGGGCGCGCCAAATGTCCGTCTTCCTCTGGTAGCTGCGCTGGGCGACGGGCGGGCGTGCTGGCGGTGGCGGCGGTGGATGACGGAACTGCGGCGTTACGGGACCCTGGCGCGAGCGCGGAGCGGGGCCTTGACGACGGGCGACGGCGGCGTAGGTCAGCGCTTCCGGCTGGGGTTGCGGCGATTGTGGCTGCACATCCGGAACTCCAAGTGAGCGCTGAACTTCGTCTTTGACGACGTCGGCGATAGATGCCACGTGAGGCTGCGACCGGGGAAAGAGCTTATGCAGCTCCTCGCGAACGACCGCTCTGATGGTCTCGCGCAGGTCGTCGGCGCCTAGCGCTTGAGCGTCGGCGTAGTTGGTGAGGGCACGGCGGTTGTATTGCCTGACGCGCATTTCAAGCGTCTTCTCGATCGTTGTAGCCTCGGAAAGAAATTCGGCGACAGTCTTGGGCGGGTTGCGCATCAATCCGGCGAATAGTTGGTCTTTGACACCCCGCATCAAGAACCGAACTTTCTTTTCTTCAGACATGTCGGGGTCGGCGTGGCGGAAGAGGCGAGTCATCTCCTCCGTGAAGATCGCGATGTTCTCGTTCGGCAACTGCACTCTGGTTTCTAAGAGAACCTCTGCCCTCTCCTTTCGTACGACACTCGTGAAGGTCCTCACGAAGTTTTCACGAAAAAGGTCCCACGTAACCAGGGTGGTCTCTCTGTTCTCAAACCACGTCCGAGCAGCGTCATCCAACGAAAAATAGACATGGCGTAGCTTGTCTTCGTCGCTCCATTTGTTGAACGTCGTGGTCCGCTCGTATGTCTCCAGCCAGGTTTCAGGGTCTTCAGCCGATGATCCACGGAAGGTCGGGGGCTCCCGAGGTTGTTGCAGCAGGATGGGGGATGCTGGGGCTGCTTTTAGGTCGTTGACTTGGCCTTGATCGCTGTGGTCTTCTCGGGAAGAAGTCCGTACTCCGGCAGAAGTCCTTGCTGCCTACGGCTAGCTCGCTGGTCCTTGGTGACGTTGGCGTTGTCCTCCGGTTTCGGGCTTGGATCGCGGCTTTGCGGGGGCGTTCGCTGCATGAACGCACTAGCACCTCCACCAGATGTCACGTAGTAGTGACGCTGAAGAAAACAGTCATAAAACTGTGTACGACGAAACTGGTTGTTTATTGGACGAACCTGTGCCCACAAAATCAAGGTACACTCAAAGCACAACGATAGCTGCGAACACAGTCGGCGATCGTCGAAAATCTGATCAGCGGCGAAACGCGTCGGCTTTTATACCTGAGTCATCGAAGGTTCTAGATTAATCCCTGATGCCCGCGTGTCTTCCAGAAAGTTCTAGACAATTCGCGTCAGTCATGCAATCAGATAACAGAAGCGCCGGTGAAAACAGGCAATGGAAAGAAGCATCGATAACGTTCTAGAAACTTCCGATACAGGCGCATCCTGCGCCGAGCGATAACGTTTAACATTTGTTAGCCGGTGGAAAGCGGCCACCGGTGAAAGATAAACATGTATACGTGTCACTATTCACCATCGCACACAGGAGGAGAGGGACTTAATGGGACGTACGTGGAGGCTTGCGGTGGCAGGCGGAGGAACTCGACAGAACATAAGCGGCTGGGAGTGTCCGATTGTACGTGGGCGTCAAAAGGGAGTTCCAGTTGAAGGTCACCTTGTGGAGCACGTCGATAAGGGCTGAGTGTGTCGAGAGAAAGTCTAGACCGAGGATCACATGGTGGGGACACTGCGCAAGCACGGCAAACAAACCAATGGTCTGATGGCCAGCAATGCACGCTCGGGCGGTGCACATACCAAGAACGGCAGACGAGCTGCCATCAGCGACCCGTACTGTGCTCTAAATTGCGGGCTAATCACTTTGCGGAGCTGAGTACGGAGAGCAGCACTCATTATTGAAATCTGCGCTCCGGTGTCTATGAGGGTCGTAACGGTGACGTCGTCCACTTGAATGTCCAGAAGGTTTCGGCGCGTAGGTACAGTCAACAGAGGATTTGTATATCGGGTCACTGATGCAGCGTCACCTCCGGGAGCGTCACAGCTTAGTTTTCCGGAGCGTAGGCACCAGGCCGTGAAGGGGACGATGACCGGTATGGTCGTGGCGATGGAGATCGACGGCCTTGTAGGGACGGTGAGCGGCTAAACCTGGAGTGTGGAACGACAGCATCGGAAGCATCGGAAGCATGTGGATCAGAGCGAGGGGAAAACCGTCGAATGTTGCCGCCAGAACGACGCCAAGATCTAGTGCTCCAGTTTGAAGGCGACGACCAGCTACTGCGGCAGTGACGGGCAATGTGTCCAACGCGAGAGCAATTGAAACATATGGGTCGGTCGTCTGCCGTCCTCCAGTCAGCCTGGTTTCTGTAGCGCGGAGGGTAGACCTGGTCCTGGGTGACATTTTCAGGGGTACGTTCGGATGTACGGATGGAACAGGCGGCTGATGATAATCTCATGTTCGCGAACTCCTGGCGGACGACTGCTTGTATGAGTGACACGGTGGGCAGGTTGGCTGACTGAACGTCTGCAAGAACGGCTGTAGGAGCTAGAGCTTCGAGTTCGCGGCGGACAATACGCGTTACATCTTCTGACGCTGTAGCCTGTATAGGCGTCGGTGGGTCTTCGCATGATGATGTGGCGGCGGTGTTAGGTAGCCGAAGGAACTGGCGGGTGATACGGCGACTCTTCGCTTCTTCTAAGCGCTGGAATTCCTTAACTATGGCGTCAACCGTCGTACAGTCCTTACACACCAGTAGATTAAACGCGTCGTCGGCTATTCCTTTTAAGATATGCGATATCTTGTCATCTTCGGCCATTTTTGCGTCAACTATTCGACAAAGGCCCAGTACGTCCTGTACGTACGAAATCTACGAGTCAGTGGTCGTCTGAATACAAGATCCCAACTCCTTTTTAGCGGTATGCTGTAGGCCAAATGACCTGCCGAACAACTCACGCAGCTTCGTCTTGCAAGTGTCCCATCTTGTAAGATCTCCTTCATGCGTCCGGTACCACACGCGTGCCGTTCCTTTCAGATAGAATATCGCGTTGGCTAACATAACCGTGGGGTCCCACCTGTTGCGGTTGCTGACGCGTTCGTACATGTCGATGCAGTCTTCGAAATCCAAGCCATCTGTGCCAGAAAAGGTTCCCGGGTCTTGTGGGTGCAAAATAATCACAGGAGCCGGTGGCTGCTGCACCGTCGGCACTTCACTGGTCATCGCGGAGCAACCAAGACGGCGACCACTTCGAAGTTCCGTACTTGGTTGACGGAGCCGGCACGTTGACAGGTTTACCTGGTACTTCCACCAAAAGATGTTACGGGGATAACGTTTATTTAGGGCGTATTGCTATACACAAGGCTTGGACAAGCAGCGGCGACTGATGCAAGGCTGTCGTGCGCCTCTGGCTCCTTCGTCGCCGTCGTCTTCGTCCGACCGACTGTAGCAGCCTCTTCACTGTCTCGTGGCAGTATATATATATATATATATATATATATATATATATATTGTAGAGAGGCACTCTAGTGTAATTAATTAGAGCGTAGAGCACTGCAACGAGAGGTTACACAGCGCAGGCAACACAGGCACACGGCTTCGACCAACTCGTCGTCGTCGTCTTTCTTGAAGCAGTGCATACTGCTCGTTCTTCTTCAGTACAATTATCTCCCCGGAGAAAAGGAGCCGTCCCGGCGACCTACGGGCAGGAGAGCACAGGGGGGTCGAAATAAGGCTTTAGCCGCTGAACGTGCTCAATTTCGCGCCCTCGGCGGCGCTTATCCGAAGGTGGCTCAAGGGGTTCTATCATGTAGTTCACAGGAGACGTTTGACTGACCACACGGTAGGGACCCTGGTACTTGGAAACGAGTTTCGCTGAAAGTCCAGGGCTGGTGGCGGGAACCCAAAGCCAGACTAGTGAGTCAGGAGCATAGGGTGCAGGAGAGGCGGAAGTATCCCAACGGTGCTTCTGTCGCTGCTGGTCTTCCGTAGTAAATGTGCGGGCGAGCTGTCGGCACTCTTCCGCGTGTGCAGCAGCTTCGGACAGGGCAGTAGACTCCGTTGTGTCAGGGCGATACGGGAGGATGGTATCCATTGTGCAGGAAGGCTCGCGTCCGTAAAGAAGAAAGAACGGGGAAAATCCCGTAGTGGTCTGTGTGGCGGTGTTGTAAGCATAGGTCACGAAGGGTAGAACGCGGTCCCAATTGGTCTGGTCAGATGCGACGTACATGGATAACATGTCGCCAAGAGTGCGGTTAAAGCGCTCAGTCATCCCATTAGTCTGCGGGTGGTATGCAGTAGTGGTGCGGTGAATTACGTGGCATTCCTTGAGTAGGGCTTCTATAACCTCAGAGAGAAACACACGGCCTCTGTCGCTGAGCAATTCTCTGGGGGCTCCATGGCGAAGTATGATGTTACGCAGAAGGAACCATGCAACATCACGCGCAGATGCGCTGGGCAGAGGTGAAGTTTCCGCGTAACGCGTTAGATGGTCTATTGCCACAATCACCCAGCGGTTGCCGTCTGAAGTACTCGGCAGGGGCCCGTAAAGATCAACTCCGACGCGGTCAAAGGCGCGTCCTGGGCAAGGCAAGGGTTGCAATGGGGCAGCTGAGGAACAAGGGGTATTCTTGCGGCGTTGGCAAGCGAGGCAGGAGCGCACATATCGGCGGACGAATCGGTACATTCCGCGCCAGTAATAACGGAGTCGCAGGCGCGCGTACGTTTTTAGTACTCCTGCATGCGCGCATTGCGGGTCATCGTGAAACGCTGCACATATGTCCGAACGTAGATGCCGTGGGACCACGAGTAACCATTTGCGGCCGTCCGAGAGGTAGTTACGGCGGTAAAGGAGTCCGTCACGAACAGCGAAGTGGTGTGCTTGGCGACGCAGTGTACGGTCAGAAGAAGGCGCTGATGGGTTGGACAGAAAAGCCAGCATAGAGACAATCCATCGATACTTCTGCTGCTCCGAAAGCATGTCCGTGGCGGTGAGGGAGGACTCGCATATCGGTACCTTCGAATAATTGGGCTGGCCTGGCATAGGGGAGCGGGACAGGGCATCCGCGTCCGTATGTTTACGGCCAGAGCGGTACAGCACTCGAATGTCGTACTCTTGGAGGCGGAGCGCCCATCGAGCGAGTCGACCTGAAGGGTATTTTAAGGACGAAAGCCAGCAGAGGGCATGATGGTCAGTTATTACGTCGAATGGGCGGCCGTAGAGGTAAGGGCGGAATTTAGTTATGGCCCAAATGATAGCCAAGCATTCTTTTTCTGTAACGGAATAGTTGGCTTCCGCTTTCGTCAGAGCGCGGCTGGCGTAAGCAACGACGTATTCATCGAAGCCAGTCTTTCGTTGCGCAAGAACAGCGCCAATGCCGACACCACTAGCATCCGTGTGAATTTCTGTCGGTGCGCTGGGGTCGAAATGACGGAGAATCGGGGGTGAGGTTAGAAGACGACGCAGCGTCGTGAATGCGGCATCGCAAAGTGGCGACCAGGCCGAGAGGTCGTGGTTACCCGCGAGAAGCTGCGTCAAAGGCGCTATTATGGTGGCGAAGTTGCGGAATAAACGGCGAAAGTATGAGCACAATCCGATGAAGCTGCGGAGTTCTTTGGTGGTCTTTGGTCGTGCGAATTCGGCGACTGCTTGGAGTTTGGTAGGATCTGGAAGCACACCATCTTTCGAAACAACGTGGCCAAGGATGACTAGCTGTCGGGCGGCGAAGCGGCACTTCTTGATGTTGAGCTGGAGTCCAGCATCGGCGAGGCAAGTGAGAACGCGTTCGAGTCGGAGCAGGTGAGAAGAAAAGTCCGGGGAAAAGATGACAATGTCATCGAGGTAACAAAGGCATGTCTGCCATTTGAGGCCGCGGAGGATGTTATCCATCATTCTTTCAAATGTGGCAGGCGCATTGCACAGGCCAAAGGGCATCACGGTAAATTCATATAAGCCGTCAGGCGTAACGAATGCCGTTTTCGGGCGATCTGACTCAGCCACCGGGACTTGCCAGTAACCAGATCGTAAGTCTAAGGACGAAAAGAATTCAGCGCCTTGGAGGCAGTCTAGTGCGTCGTCGATACGGGGGAGAGGATAGACATCTTTCCGGGTTATTTTGTTCAGGCGTCGATAGTCCACACAAAAACGAATTGTCCCATCTTTCTTTTTCACCAGCACTACTGGAGAGGCCCAAGGACTGTGGGAAGGCTGTATCACGCCGCGTTGAAGCATGTCGCCTACGTGCTCGTCGATGACACGGCGCTCCGTCGCGGACACACGGTATGGACGCTGTCGTAGTGGGACATGGCTACCGGTGTCGATGTGATGAACGACTGTAGCTGTACGCCCTAAACATTGTTGTTGGTGGTCAAAAGAAGTGCGAAATCGGGTAAGGAGGTCGACGATCTGCGCGCGCTGACTCGGAGTGAGCTGCGGATCAATACACCGAGCAAACGTTCTGTCACACGCTAGCTCAGACGTAGAGACAGGAAGAGCCATGGCGTCAACCTGAAGAGGAGTCGAGTCATCAGGCACATCGTAGAGAAAGTTCGGCTCGAATTCGTCAGCAGACCCGAGGCACTCGCCATGTCGTAGACTTGATGGACACGAAAACGGATTCGTAACGTAAAGTGCGCTGGAGCTCTGGCGAATGGGAAGGATGGCGAAGGGAAGCAAGAAGGGATGACGGCGTGCAGCAAGTTTCGATGGCGTGAAGAGAACTGTAGAATCGTAGAAAGCAGCACAGGAAACGGGCACAAGGGCGGAAGAGAAAGCAGGGATATCGGTGTCGGCGGCGACGAACACTCTAGCAGAAGAAAGAGGCAAATCTTCAGAAAGACTTCCGCAAAATGGAGTAAGCGCAAGTTCTGCACGGGCACAATCAGGGTGATCACCTCGTCAACCGTTCGAGGATTTTTCGCCAAGAGCATCTGGAAGGCATCATCGTCGATGCCTTTCATGACATTCTTTATCTTGTCACTTTCTGGCATAGTGGGGTTGATGCGCCGACAAAGGTCAACGACATCTTCAATGTAGCTGGTGAAGTTTTCACCCTTTTGCTGAGCGCGACCACGCAAGCGTTGTTCCGCACGAAGCTTTCGCACAGCAGGGCGACCGAAGACCTCTTTGAAATAATTAGTAAAAGCAGTCCAGGTGGTAAGGTCGGATTCATGATTCCGGAACCAGAGATGAGCGACTCCAGAAAGATAGAAGTTGACGTTAGTCAGCTTATCCTTGTCGTCCCATTTGTTGTGCGCACTTACGCGGGCGTATGAGGAGAGCCAATCCTCGACGTCATGATCGTCGGCGCCACTGAAGACAGGAGGATCGCGGTGGCGTAGGGCACCGGAGCAGACAACAGGCGAAGCCTGGGGAGGATCGGGCTGTTCGGCGTCCTCAGGCATGGCAGAGACGGGAGGGAGCGTCCGGCTGCGGAGTTCCAGGTCGGTAAAGGGCCCAGCACCTCCACCAAATGTAGAGAGGCACTCTAGTGTAATTAATTAGAGCGTAGAGCACTGCAACGAGAGGTTACACAGCGCAGGCAACACAGGCACACGGCTTCGACCAACTCGTCGTCGTCGTCTTTCTTGAAGCAGTGCATACTGCTCGTTCTTCTTCAGTACAATATATATATATATATATATATATATATATATATATATAAGCTTGTTGTTAGAAACCTGTCATGTACTATCCCGAGCCTTGTATTGTTCGGTGCGTTGTTTCCCTTAATTGCTTGTTCCTTTATGTCCAGTGCCATTTATTACACGCAACGTAATGTTCCTGTCATGCATGGTCCTTACTTTTCATTTTGATAGTGTTATAAATGCGACTAAACTGGCTGGTAATGAGGATCTTGTTTTTGTAATATGTGTATAAATAAGCCTTTAAAAGAGCAACCTAAATTATTATAAGTAATGTGAAAAACACGTCAGCAGATTGAATTATATCATTCGTAACAATCACAACATAACTACTACAATGTTTTGTTTTGGTGACGAATTTAGGCAATAGCAATAGTGTAAACTCAACGAAATGTGAAATGGCGCGCAGCCTGTTGTGCTCCATGGGAAGTTCCTCGTGTTACCCAGTGCTGCTATGTTACCAGATAGAATGTGACGGGGCTTCGAACCCTACGGCGTTTGATAGGTGGTCCCTTGAAATGGAGCGATATCTGTACCTCAACGGCGCGGACGCAAAATGAAGGCAGATGTAAAAAAAGTTGGCAACCAAGTACAGGGTAATTCAAGATGTAAATAGAGAACCAGGAGTCATAAAAAGACAGCGAAAAAAACAGAGGCAGTGAGTTGGGATGTGAAGGGCAAGCAAACAAACAAACAAACAAACAAACAAACAAACAAACAAACAAACAAAAGAAAACCCATGGAGATTTACAAAAACTGCAAGAAAAAAATCAGGAGGGGAAATCTGTATGATGACGCGAAGGGGAGTGCATTGCTATTTGAGGCCGAGTTGGCGGCCTGAGGACAAAAGCATGCCGTGCAAATATGGGCCACAGGATGGGGCTCGTGTCTGCTGAAAAAAAAAAGCAAGGAAACGACTCGGCACATTGTAATGGAGTGTCAATATATTCACCAAGCGAGACCCGTAGGGAGTGTCTACCTTCCAGAAACGCCGGGATTCATAGAATATTGAAGGACTTACTGGTCAGCAGTCGAGAGCAGTAAGAGACGATTAGAGTACCATAGTGGAAGAAAAGCAGAGAACAGATTGATAGAAGCGGAGTTATTGCAAAGAGTAGATACTGGTACATTATACAGATACAGGTTTTAAATACGAAACTTCAGATACCGATCAGATTCGCAAAAGGCTAGATAGCGAAAGATGAAGTATAACGTCAATAAATCAAGCAGGCTAGGGTATTATTTGTCTCCGCCCCGTCTCAAAGGGGAGTCACAAACATCATCATAATCGTGGTGACAAATTTTGCAAGGCTACGTCCCCCTGAAGCAAGGAAGACTCTTCCTCTGCCTCCTTGTAATGCGATAACAATGTTAATTGAATGTGAAGGAACAGCGCAGCAGCAATAGATGCAACAGATGCAACAAACACTTGCCACATATACACAAAACACTGGACACATGCATTGACTATAGTACACAACCTAAACGCGATATCTCAAGGGAGAACGGGCTGTTTGTTTTTGTGGCAGTTTTGTAGTGTTTTAACATCAATTTGTACAACATATATCTAGGAGCCACAGATCAACATAGAACCTAGCAACGTGAAAGAGCGGGCTAGTTGGTTCTAAATAATTCAAAATGTAAAACCGAGACTTTGGACGAGGATATAAACATAAGAGCGAACACGCACAAGCGCTGAGATTCAAAAATTCTAAATTAACGCATGTCCTTGTCTGCTGTACGGCTTATGCTACCGTTCAAAGCCGCGCTCTTAAATTTTGAATCAAAATAGAAGCGTGAAATTTGCCGGAAAAGATCGTTAGAGTTGCCGCACAGCAGACTCAGGCGGGATTACAGAGAAAATGAGCAGTAAAATGGCCATAAAATGACGTAAAGGTAACACCCCTTCATGTATGTCTATTGTATATCTATTGCAGCCGTTTCAACCTGAGAGAAATGAAGACTAAAATGATCAATGGAAGAAAAAAGATGGACGTGAGCATGTCCAAGACTGCGACGATAGAAAAGTCGGCAAGTTGGGTGCTTAAAATAGAGTAAGAAGGAGCTGCTCAGTTACGTCGCTTTGGAAGCACGGACACCAGACGCAGGGCTGCTTAAGCCTGCTACTCCGAAAATTAGCGTGACCAGGTTGAAGAATTTAAATATTTTATCGCTAGACATAAACGTCCGGAAGTATAAGAGGGCCCAGACAATTTGACATCTGCAGAATGTCACGGGCGGCGATCCTGTGGTCGGTGCTTGGGCGATAACGACGACGACGGCGTGGCTTTCTCGTGTGCACGCGCTCTCCTGAACGATTGCTGTAGCGTTGTGTGCCTCACCTTTAAATATATCCATTGTATATATATTCTCCCCGTAACATCTTTGGTGGAGGTGCGGGGTACGCTCGCTACAACACCGGGAACTGGATCTTTGCAGCGGACGGTGCGTTGCTGCCACCACAATGACCGACCAAGGGACCCAGTGTGAGAAGGCCCGTCACCGGTCATTCTCTTGCACCCTTGTGACCCCGGGACATTCAACGGCACAAGCGGCGTGGACGTCGATGAATGAATGGCTGGCAATGTATAAGCGCGTCAGCCGCACTAACAAGTGGGACCCGACGATAATGCTTGCGAATCTCATCTTCTATTTGCGGGGCACTGCGCTACTCTGGTTCGAGACGCATGAGGCAGATCTGACAAGTTAGGACGTCTGTAAGCAGAAATTACGCGATCTATTTGGGATACCTATCGGACGACAACTAGCGGCCAAGCAGGAGCTCGCAATTCGTGCTCAGATGTCCAGCAGAGCCGTACATCTCGTATAGACCTTTTCATCGGGCGAGGAGGAAAGGGCGCGCGACGAGCCTTTCCTCCTCTCTGGCTTGCGCGAGCCGGCGCGCGCCTTGAATGTGTTGCCGGTCGCACGCTGCGGAACGATTTGGAGGTGTTTTAGCTAGTTCTGAGTGTAATTTACGGGATGTCAGTTATTACGAGGTCGTCGAACAACCACTGTGTAGCCTTTAGGTGCAGCAGTCGCTGCAGTATCTGGAAATTTCTCTTGGATGTGCAAAAATGCGCCGCGCATATCAGCCGTTGTGTGTGTATGTATTGTTAACTATGTTGGATGTATCGGTTTTGACTCGACGAAGAGTTGTAAAACATTTGCATCAGCCACCGGCATTGTTCTCACGAATTTTTAATTCTAGTACACTTCAAATCACTATCTCTGCGTTGGCCTCCTGCAAAAGACCGAAGGCTTTGCTCACCACAAGGAGCACTGCGGTTGGCAAACCAACATGATAAACACAATTGCTTCCTGCTTAGATCGGTATTACCTTTTTGCCCTCTAAGGCACAATATACAAAGGGGATCGCATAAAGAGAATCCAACAGCTATTTGCAAGGACACAATTTCCGTAAGATGGGTGAATGCGTCGTATAGATGACTGAACTTAAGAGACTGAAAAAAAGGGAGTTAATATGTCCACCTTTTGCGGCAAAATAAAACAGAACACGGGATAACGACGCAATAAGATTTTCATGGTCGTGCCGCATGCTTGGACCATACGCTATAGAGAACCAACAGATCTATAACACAGCATTTAGTACTGCCTCGGACGCTCGCGCAGTCTGCAGCTGGTCGTTCGACCACTCGAAAAGTGTGATTCACACTGAACGGTATGCGATTATTATTAACCAAGCTATTTTATTTGTGGGCGGAAACCTTGCCCAGCAAACAAGGTAGTCGCCCAATGTATCTACAGATAACAAGTTGAACGCTTGTCAAACTAAACAGCACGACTTATTCTCCAGCAGAACAGTTCTCACGCTGTTAGGATCGTCAAATGTTTCGCAAATAGTCGTTGCAGCAAACCCAGAGCTTAGAATTAAAGTGCTGAGAATGGTGCAGTAAGGTAACATTCGTGAAAAGAATTTTCAGAAATACCTAACCTATATCCGAGACTGATTGTAAGCTCAAACATACGCGCACACCTCGCGCTGGGTGCTCCGTCCGCCCTAAGGCCAGCAGAAACTTCAGCCGCTTAATTACTTCATACTTAAATTAATTCACTACGTCTCACAGGACCATTTTCCACGTAGAAGACGCCATTTCATACTAAATAGACCGCGCGAGTGCGAAAAAATATACCACAAAGTGCCACCGAGCACATACCATAGCATACAAGCCGGGCGTTCGCCCAAGCCAGCATACCAACTGCCCATAGATGGCGCCACTGCCTACGCAATGGCGGCGCCCATGAAAAAAACGGTCTATATTCAGGACGCGTTGTCTCTGTGCCACAAGGTTGACAAGGACATGCCTGAAGCGGACAAAGTGGGCCACGTACTGAAAGGCATAGCCGATGACGCATTGAATCTGCTACTGTGTAAGAACTGCTCTACAGTGGAGTCGGTCACCGCTGAATGTCGTCGTTTTGAGCTGGCAAAAAGTCAACGTATCACTCACCGCTTCGACCGACTTCCCAATACGGCTGCCACGTCCTCATGTGAAGGTTTAGCCACGCTTCGGCAAGCGCAAGCTCCAGAAAACGTCACCAAGATACTCAGCTACTCGAGGCAAAGAGAAAGCAAGATCAACAATCGTCCTTAATGGTCGCCCTTAGTCAACCAATAGAATACCAAGAATTGCCTCTCAAGTGAAATTGTAAGGGCGGGTATTTCAGAGAGATCATAACACCTGCAACAGCGTGACTGCTGTTTATTTTTTGTGGGGTAGGCTTGCGAAAGGAAGCACTGCAAGAGTTAAAAGAGAAAGTGTAGAACGAAACGACAAGTGGTATGATCTCCGTGCACATGGATTGATTGCACATGGATCCTGCGCACGCCTAATGAAACATCGACCAGTTTGACCTATGCAGGACCAGCCACACATACGTAAAACTGGCCGATGTTTCAATGAGTGTGCGCAGGAACACAATGGCTCCATGCGCACCGGCACAGGCAGCATTCGCCCCTTGCACTGCAAGAGCTGTGACCGCAAAAACTGTTTGCCTTATCTAGAACAGACAAAATTCCTTTCGAAGGCCAATTCAAAAACAGAGAGAGAAGCCACGGAGGCATTCCAAATCGCTAAAAAGGGGTGAAAACAGTGTTGAGTCACCTTCTTCATCACTATCAAGGGATGAAATAGAATTCTTGGATGGGCACATTAACACTCTGCCGCGCTATTAATGCAAACGTGACCTGGCTTCTTTTCGTCGCTGCCTCGTGCGCGATTTGTTTGCGATTGTTCATTGTTTTGCTATTCTGAAGAACCTTATAAATTCCCCTGCGTTCACGAAAGTCTCCCTTTTTTGTGCTTCTATGTTTCTTCGTTTCTATTCACGTCCTGTATTCCTCGCACAGTGTAAAAGTTTACTGAATCCATGAACCGACTGGCCCAAAAACATGCCTTACTTCCGAGAAGAGGTTGTGCGGGCAATGGTAAAAAGGACAGCAGCGTGGCGGCCAGCGATGCTTAGGCGTGATGTACACCCACCGTTGACAGGAACAGTACCACCATCCGTAACGCGGATGACGCGAGTGGTTGCAGGAGTAAGGAGCTTTTTGATTCGTCGTCGGAAGGCAGTGCTTATAATGGAGAGGTGTGCACCTTGTCGATCAGCGCAGTGACAGCAGCGCCTTCAACGTCAACTTCCAGAAAGTTCTGGTTCGTGGGCAAAGTAAGCAGAGGATTTGAGGGCAAGGCCGACATCGCAGCTTCCCCTACAGAAGCTGCAGTTCCTAGTTTTCTCGCCATGCATGGAGAGCATGGACGAAGACGAGAAGCTACGGGGCGGGGGCGAAGGAGACTAACGACGTCGGGGTGACGGCGATCGGCCGTAGCGAAGTTTCGGAGCAGGGGCGTCAGCAACAATACGATCGTGGCGAGAAGCATAAGGAGCAGTAGGTGCAGAGTTGCGGAAATATGCACTGCTGTATGTTGGAGACGGAGTTGGCCATCGGTGGCGGCAGTGACAAGCGATATGGCCTATGCGGCAGCAATGGAAACAGATGTGCTTGTCGCCAGAGGTGCGCCATTCAGACGGGTTGCGGGATGTGGCGGGAAAGGACTGTCTGCGACGAGGAGGGCCGCGAGAGAAGCGTTGCACGCTGGGTTCGTGGGTCGATGAGCACACGGAGTTGAGACCCATGTTTTCAAATTCTTGTCGGATAACGGCCTGGATCACATCAATCGTGGCTAGTGATCGATCGGTGGGCGTGGCAGAGTAGGATGGCGAATAAGCGGCCTCGATTTCGCGGCGAACGCCGCGAGTTACGTTGTCACATGGAATTTTTCTGGTGGGGATGGTCCTTAGAAGTCGACGTACCAGCGGAATTGGACAGGCGCTCGATGTGGGGCGTGATACGACGGCTCTTAGCTTGTTCGCCGCAGCGACATTCCTTCGCTGTCTCTGTGTGCCTGTTTCTTCCTACGTCCTGGTTCGGTCGCGCTTACACATTCTATCATGGACATTCTTTCATAAAGGCTTCAATAGTTGAAACATTGCGGAAAACAAGCAAATTCAAGGCGTCGTCTGCGATGTGCTTTAATATGTGGGCCACTTTTTCTGTTTCAGACATCTTGTCGTCAGCTTTGCAACAAAGAGACACGACGTCTTGTATTTATGAGACTTATGGGTCTCTTGGGAGATGAGCACGCGTCGCAAGGGGCTTTTTTTGCTGCGACCGTGAACCCGAAGGGGTCGTCGAAGAGTTCGCGAAGTTTGTCTTTGAAAATGTCCCAGCTTGCTAATTCCTCTTTATGGGTTCGGTACCACACGCGAGGAGTGCCGGTCAGGTAAAAAACGAAATTTGCGGGCTTGATCGTCGTATAACACCTGGTATTAGTGCTGACGCATTCATAGATGTTAATCCACTCGTCGATGTCAGTGCCGCCCAAGCCGGAAAACAAACCAGGGTTGTGAGCGTGGGCAACCGTCACGACTGGAGCGGACTGACGAGTCGCAGCTTACCATGATGGGGTCTCATACCCGGGAGGCATGTTAGCGACCGCTGCGGAGCTCCATCGCGAGGACGGGGAGCTCGTGAAAATTGAATATAACATACATACTAGCAGGTCAAGTGCCCATCTCACAGTACTTGGTAGGGTACATGAAATATGGGGTGGCATGGAGCAGAGGCAGAACGCCGGGCTTCTATTCCGAAGGTCGTAGGCTCGAATCCAACTCCAGTGCACTACATTGTCAGGCTTGGAGTGGCGCCCGAAAACGACAACAGAAAAATTGCCGAGAGCGGTTATACTGGTTCAGTTGCAACAAAATTAGGAAGGCCCACTAAGCTTCAACAAAGGCACTCCTTCACCAGAACAGGAATTGGCCTCCCTGGTACAGTATTCGGCCACTACATAACTCATGACACCTGCAATTAACCCACGGTCTTCAGTCCCCAGCGGCTTCGGAGCACCTGACCAAGGCGGCGGTCAGAGCTGCGACGTGGCAGAGGGTGCTAAGAATATCTGGATCTGGACAGGCCGCCACTGGAAACGTAACCTGGTAACGTTAAACGCGCGAACGCTCTCGAGTGAGGCTAGCTTAGCAGGGCTTTGTGAGGAATTATCAGGCGTTGCGTGAGAAATTATTGGCCGTAGTGAGGTTCGGAGAACTGGTGAGGTAATACAGTGCTGACTAACGGTCAAGTCCTCTGCTACAGATGTCTTCCAGATAACAGAGAATACGGGGTAGGATTTCTAATCTATAAGGATATAGCGGGTAACATTGACGACAGTCAGTCAGTCAGTCAGTCAAATAACTTTATTTAAAGGCCCTGCGACTTTGGGGGGCGGGCATATGGTCCCGCCTAGGTGACGGCCAGGAGCTCTTGAGCCCTGGCGGCTTCCTCAGCCCGCTGGACAGCCCAAAGTTGATCGTCAAGGGCAGAGCTGAGCAACACAGTCTCCCAGCGCACGCGGAGGCAATCGCGAGAGGCTGTATCCCCATTATTCTCTGTTATGCCTAGACATTCCCATAGCATATGTTCCAGATTGGCTCTAGAACCACAGTTTTTGCATTTATCTGTCTTGCACATGTATGGGTAAATGAGATGTGAGATCGCCGGGTTCGGATAAGTTCTGGTCTGTAATTGCCGCCATTCGACAGACTGCTTTTGCTGAGCTTTTGGTGAGGTGGTGGGAAAATGCACCTTTGCAATTTGTAGTGTTGTGTAATGTCATTAAATCTGGTCATACGATCGTTCTATTCCCACTCCTCTCCATCCTCGTTCTCAGGAGACGCTAAGGTGCCAGCAATATTATCGGCCGTGACTCGGTCCGTAAGCCCTCGAGTCACGTCATGCGCCGTCTTATTATTATTGCTGTCTCCTGGCGAGGTGGATGTGTGAGCGGGTGTCCATAATAAATAAACATCCTTTTTTTTACTTTTGGTACCTGCCATTAGGATTCGTAGTGCTTCAGGAGAGATTCGGCCATTAGCGAAATTTCGTACTGCCGCCTGAGAGTCACTGACTATTACGTCCGCTTCGGTCTGTGATAGTGCTAGCTCAATAGCTATCTCCTCCGCAGTCTCCATGTTTACTGTGCTTGCCGTAACGCATGTTTTGCACTTCTTTTCGTGATCAATTACTACGGCTGTAAAGCCGCGCCTGTGCTTGTATCTAGCAGCGTCTACAAATACTGCGTCTTTAATATTCCCAAATTTCTTCTGTATGAGCATTGCTATGCTTTCTGTTCTGCCTTTATGGTACACGGGATGCATGTTCTTTGGTAATGGGGGAACGGTTATCGTATCCCTGACACCATTCGGGATGTCCACTTTGGTTCCGTTTTGAGTATGTTACCAAATACGTAGTCTTTCTAGTATGTGTCTTCCTGTCTTGGTCTTGGAAAGGCGTTCGTACTGCGCTATCCGCTGCGCCTCTATGAGCTCGTCTATTGTGGTGTGCAGGCCTAATTCTAACAGCCTGTCGGTACTAGTGCTGATTGGTAGTCCTACGGCTTGTTTATAAATTTTCCTAATGAGGCATTCTAATTTAATCTTTTTCTGCAGCGTACAATCTAAGGTAGGGTACGACGTATACGACCCTGCTGATAACGAATGCCTGTACCAGTCTGATCATGTTTCCCTCCTTCATTCCACTGTGTCTATTGGCTATCCTTTTGATCAACCTCATAACTTGAGATACTGTCCCTTCCAACTTCCTAATGGTTTCTCCATTGTTGCCTTTTGCTTCAATGAGTAGTCCCAAAACTCTGATTTTATCAACCTTAGATAGGGGTTTATCATCGGCAGTCTTCAATTATATGTCCGTTTCTAGATTGTCTGCCCCCCTGTAGCTGTTTGGTTTACGGCCCCTGCGAGTCGGCCTGTACAATAATAATTCAGATTTTTCCGCCGAACAAACCAATCCGGTTCCCTCTAGGTATTGTTTGACTGTTTCAATCGCGCTTTAGAGTGTCTGTTCTATTTGCCCATCATTACCCTCCTTTACCCATAAGGTAATGTCATCGGTATATATAGTGTGGTTAAGGCCCTCAATTTCTTCTAGTTTCGCTAGTAATCCGAATAATGCCAGATTAAACAGCATCGGTGATAACACTGACCCCTGTGGTGTGCTGGCGCTACCAATCTCAATCTCTTCCGAGACGAGGTCTCCCACGGTGATATTTGCCTTTCTGCCGGTTAGGAAGTCACGAACATCATTCTATGTTCTCCTTCCTAATCCTAGCTCTTCAAGGCTGCTGAGTATTGTCTGATGTGTTACACAGTCAAATGCTTTCTTTAAGTCTAAGCCGAGGATGGCTCTAGTGGATCTGCCTTGGTTGTCTATGATTTGGTGTTTAAGCTGGAGCATCGCATCCTGCGTGGAAAGATTCCTTCTGAAACCCAGCATCGTGGAGGGAAACAGGTCCCTGTCCTCGAGATAGTTGGTTAGTCTCGCTAGGACTGCATGCTCCATGAGCTTTCCAACGCAAGATGTGAGAGATATGGGTATCAGATTCTCCAGCTGTAAGCGCCTGCCTCGCTTAGGTATTAAGATGACGTGTGCCGTCTTCCATTGTTGTGGTATTTTGCCGGTTTTCCAGCATTCATTGATATATTCTGTCAATTTTGTTATAGACTCATCAGCTAGGTTCCTGAGTATCTTATTTGTGATTCTGTCTGGTCCGGGTGCTGACTTAGTATTAAGTTTTTGCGAGGCTGCCCTTACTTCTGCTTCATTCTTTTCCCTGTCAAGTTTGTTGTTGACTGCTTCTGTGTAGTCTGGGTGTATAACCGGTCTAGCATGGCAGATATATTTCTTTGTAACCTCCCGTAGAAGGTCTTGTTCTGAACCTCCATAGGCATGAGTTACCTTGTTAATATTTTGCTTGTATACCGCCTTAGCTTCCTCTGGGTGTAGCAGGTACCTGAGAAGGTTCCGTGTCTTTGCTAGCCCTAATTGATTGTCCATGGTACTACATGTCTCCTCCCATTGCTGCTTACATGGCACTTGTGCATGCTGCTCTATGTCTCTGTTTAATCGGGCTATCCTCCTTCTGATTGCCCGGTTGTGTCTCTGACTCCTCCATCTCCTTTGCAGCCCTTCCTTAGCCTCCCAAATGTGCAGGAGCCTACTGTCTATGACTTCTAAGTGTGCTTCAGGTGGAACTATTTGTGTAGCCGCGGTTACGTCTTACGTTAACTGTTCAGTCCAATCTGCGATGTTTTTAATTTCCCCGCTGGTATTCTTTCCAGAACTTATTCCAGTCGACAATTTTGAGCTTCTTGCCTTTGTGTTTGCGCGGCCGTGCCCTGACTGTTATTTCTATTATACTGTGGTCGCTACCCAGATCTTGCTGTGTATTTATCCACTGCGTGTCGCTTATGTTTTTTGTGAAAGTACACTCTTAGCAAACACCGGCTTAAAACAACGCATATAGGGCGGAAAGTAGATCAAAATTTCGACGCTTATAAATGGCTCACTGTAAGCGGCCTACTGCGTATGCGGCTCTTGCTCATGCGGCCTGCATTTAAACTGCCCATAGTAGAGCCGCATGGTGAACGTCACGCATAACCCCAAATTATTATGCGGTATTTCAGATCAAATCTGTCCGGCTTACTAAGCGGCCAAAATCTTATGCGGCCCATTGGGTATTTTTTTACAAAAAAATTATTATAAGACAGACGCCGTCCACTGTGGTTTCGAGCGCTGTTACACAGACATTGCATAGAACCACATTATAGGAAATTGATAACAAACAACACAAGCATGGCGATGCACTTCACACAAACATGGAAACACTGGGAATGGAACCCGGGTACACCGCGTGAGAATCAAACACGCTAACCACTACTCCACATCACTACGCTGCCCTGAGGACTCGCACAGCTATTTGTAGGTACATTTGTGTTTCCCAGGCTGTCGTTTTATGTCGATCGTGCACCGCCGGCGATCATGCGTGATACACACATAGTTTGTGTAGCTGTTACCGATGCTTAGGTGGTTGGTGACAGTAGATGTATTTAAATGAGTATGAGTATACGAATAGCGCTTTCAACAGCTGTCATGTGAGGTGGAAAGGCTAAATGGGGTAGGATTACGGAGCATAGGGGCTGCACGAAGAGAAAAACTGCTTCGCCAGGCAAATGTGGTTCTTTAATATTTTCTCTTTATTCGCTATGATGCGGCTGCAGTCACTGTTTAACCGGGAACTCAGCTATGTCTGAGGAACTTTCAACCTCGTTCAGAAGGTTCAGTTAAAACTGATCCGCGCTGATGCGCTGCCTCGACGGTATAACGACAATACGGCTCCGATATTCTGAGACGTCGAATAAGCGGGTGGGATATTACCGGCCCGTCTAAGTTTGTTAAACCGACAAATATTTCCATTCACCTCCGCTGGCCTCAACGGGGATGCCCTGTCCGAAAGACTGACCTATATAGCTTTTATGAGTATCAAGATGAATGCTCTCGAACCGATCCTACTATACTGTTCCGTTGTAGTTAATGATTCGGTGTTTATTTCGAAGCAGCAAGGCGCGTCAGTATCTCCGCCCGTGAGCCTACCGTAACAGCATTGCAAATATCGGAAGCTTCACTGCTTTGCACACGCTAGCTTGTTTTCACCTCTTCACCTGCCAGGCGCATGCATGCGACGTTGCAACGAGCTACCGTGGCCATACCTGCAGTGCCGTCGAGCTTAAAGGAACGAAGGGAGGTAAGAAATCGAGGCGTCATTAAAGAATTTATATTATGGGGCTTAGCGTCCGGAAACTGCTGTGGATTACGAGGGACGCAATAATATAGAGCTACGGATTCATCGTGGCCACCTGGAGTTATTTGACGAGCACCGAAAGAACGACACAAGCGTTTTTGCATTTCCGTCGGAATGCGACAGGTGCGGCCGAAACGCTAAAGTCACCTTGTTACTGCGGCGACTGTCGTTGAAAGTGAACGAATCAGCTGTTTGAAATTTCGCATGACAAGGTGGGATTTTGCCGGCGTGTCGAAGCGTACAACGGTTCCATTCATATACCCTTGCATGTCGATGGCTTCGACGCAAAATTAATGTGGAATAACCGCAATTTGCCCATTGTATCTTGTGCTGCATTTGTGTGATCAGCACCACCGCAATGAGTACTCTCTGTTATCTGGAATGCAAGTGAATTTCCATGCGTAAGACGAGCCGCATTCATGCACAAACTACTTTTAGTTATCTTAAAAAAAGAAAAAGAAAGCACCGTGCAGACTGAAATAAAGTGCACGCGCTTTAGTAGGTGAGCACGCACTATTGTGCTGTGTCCGGCAAAGGAAAGTGTGCCATGAAGTGGTTGCAAGCAGGTGAGATGGACTGCCCGCTAGCATACCTAATTATCTCGAAGGAGAGATCGAATTCGGATTTAGGTGTCGTGTACATTAGTTGAGTGCCTCTGTCTTCGTTATATCAACTGCGCCCAATATGCACAGTTATTAAAAGCACACGTTTTTCTCCTACGACGTTAAGTATGTTTTTTGCGGAATGCCCACTTCATCTGTGTACGCCATCTGAAAGTGTGCTGTACATTATTGGCAGACACGTACGTTCATGCAGACACAGGCAAAGAACATATTTTTCAAAGGAGAATGATTTATTTAGAATACAACAAAGTGAAAAGTGCCCAGCATAGTTTCACTGTAGGTTTTCAACACAGAATGGGGACTTATATACCCAAGCTCTGACAGTAACAAATAAAAGCCACACTGCTACAGGAAATACTAAAGCAGACAGGCAGTGTTAGTGCCTGCAGCTTTTAAAATGTTAAACAAGCATAACGCATCAACTTGCATGTACTTCATGCATGTGGAAACGATGCGAACACCAGAGGAGAAGGCTGGGTTTAATCGTTTTCCACAAGTATGTACCAACAGGCCCAGCAACACACTCTTCTACTTCATGCAGTTGCGACCAACAAAAGTTGGGCCTCTCAGTTAACCGTTTTCGTTCATTAAAGAATGTTTTGTTTATAACCAAAACTACCTAAAATAGCAGAACATGAGGAAAATAACACACATACTTAGTGTAAGGTCACATTTTCTATAGATAAGTTATCTAATGAAGAATTTAGACAGCTACGTGCTCGCAGCTTTAATGAAAAATTGCTATCTATGACGAGCATGAAAAAAAGAAAGAATGAAAACGCTGCATGAAAATGAACGAGGTGTGTTTAAAAAGAAACCAAACTTCTGAAATAGCACGCAAATCGGCAGAGAGCACGCGGCGGCTACTGAACGCATGTAGCAGCGGGTTTAGACAACAAACTGCCATTTGCCGCGTTTCACTCTGACCATTGCTTGGTGAGCTACAGCCGTCGAAGTGCGCACGTGTACAAGCTGTTTGTTGGATTAGTGCCAAAGTAACAACGAGTGAGGTTGAAGAACAACGTGTTTGTGTAAAATTTTGCTACAAACTTGGAAAACTTTCAGAGACATTTAAATTGCTTAACCAAGCATATGGGGAAAACTGTATGAGTCGCACTCAGTGCTATGAGTAGTTTAAGCATTTTGAACAAGGCAGAATGTTGGTTGGAGACGATCCCAAGCCTGGACGACCTTCCACATCAACAGATGGTGACCATGTCAAGACAGTGCGTGCTGTGATTCGTGGAAATCGTCGTTTAACTGTTCGAGAACTAGCTGACCAAGTGGGCATCAGCATAGGATCATGGCATCCTATTGAGAATGACAAACTTGAGATGCGTCGTGTGAGTGCAAAATTCGTGCCGCGTTTGTTCAGTGTCGATCAGAAACCCCTGTGTTGAAATAAGCCAGGAACTGCATGCCACTGGCAATGATAATGAAAACTTATGTAACATCACAACAGGCAATGACCCGTGGGTTTATGGCTCTGATATTGAAACAGAACTGCAGTCGTCGCACTGGGTGGGCGAACAGTCTTCTCGCCCAAGAAAGCACGCATTAATCAGTAAAAAATCAACGTAATGGTGGTGTTTTCTGACTGGAAAGACATAGTCCATCAGGAATTTGTACCACGTCGTCAGATGGTAAACAAGGCACTCTACCTAGAAATTCTAGCACGTTTGCGGGATGCTGTGTGCAGTAGGAAGCCTGAATTGTGGGAAACCCAGACGTAATTGCTCCAACATGACAATGAGCTAGTTCACGCGTCGCTCCTTGTCTGCGGCTATCTAGCAAAACATCACACTCTCGTGCCCCATTCACCATACTTTCCAGACATAGCCCAATAAGCCTTTTTCCTGTTTCCTGAACTTAAAATCACGTTGAAAGGACATCGTTTCCAACCCACAAAAGCAATTTCAAGACAATGCGACATGATACCTACGCGCCATCCTAGAAAAAGCGTTCCAGGAGGCTTTCAAAAAATGGATGAGATGATAGGAACAATATATTGCTAGAAGAGGGGACTACTTTGAAGGAAACATGCCTAAAATGTTGCACAATAAGCAATAAAGATGTTAAAGCAAAAGTTTGGTTTCTTTTCGAACACACCTTGTATGTATTTGAATTCAAGAACTCTTTTGGGAGCCAAGCAACATAAAAAATCTTTTGTGTTGAGGAGCACACTCTGTATACATGCCGCAGTGGTTGGGTGAATGCAGAGAAATCCAAAGTGAAATTTTTTATGTTTACATTCCTAACAAGAGAAAAAAAAAGCATTTTTCAATATGTGTTTCATTTTAACATAATTGCTCCGTCATCACAAACACAATAGATATCATTCATATATATTCAGAGTTATTTGTCCTGATGACTCCTGGGCCTCCAGGTGACCGTCGTACCTGGGAGGAAAAAGAAATGCCACTTAATGTTAGACGATTCCAAAAACTGCTTCATCTTGGCCCTCTTAGGGCTATGTTTGTTCAATAGTTCTTTGAGGCCAATATAGTAGTGATCTTGCAAGAAACAGATCTCAATGTTAACCATAAACTTCTGAGACTGCGAGATAACGATTCGAGGTCTTTTATTTGACTTCCCTCATTTTGGTGTGGCTAAAGAACCACACTTGACTGCGCTTAATTGCACCTTGTTGGGGGAGAGAACAATTGTTCAGAGTGCGTTCAAAACCCTTGCAGTGCCCTGCTACTTGACATGTGGGTTGTTGCTGTAGTGCACGGCATTGCATTGATGTGCACACATTCTCTTCCTTTCTATTTTAAATCTCGGCTCTCCTGTTGCCTTTCATTCCCTTTATACCCCTTCCTCAGCACACGAGGAATAAGGATTATAAACAGGGATAGGGTGCCTCAGAAAGGCTGGCCAACGTTTCGATAGGAGGACCTATCTTCGTCAAAGGCGGCCTCGTCATCCTCGGCGGGTTAGTTTTAAAGGGTTAGTGGAGTGACGTCACGTCGATGTCCGCTGTGGCTGTCTGTAAAGGGAGAGACTGAAAAGAAAATGAGCGCCGGCGCTTGACTGGCTAGGCGCGTTTTCTAAGACGAGGGGACAAGAGCGGGAGAGCGAGAAAGTGGCAAAAAAAATTATATAAAAAAAAAACACCGTCAGAGGGGGTTGGGGGAGCGAGACGCGAGTGAGCGTTTGGAGGAGTCATTGTCGGCGTGCGTTTGGGGTCCCTGAAGAGCCGGTCAGTGTTGAGGTCACAATACGAGTTGAAAGCATGACTTGAGTAGCGTAGCATCAAGGCATCGGGTAATTTTGTGGTTGACAGGGAGCAGCTTGGTCCGTCAAGGGACGTTAGCCTCACTAGTTCGCCCTAGGCGTCGTCGCGGCGGTATACAGAATTGGCGAGACCTTGTGTGGTCAAGGCGCCGAAAAAGGTATCCTGGCGTCTGGGATTTTGGACTGTCTCGGTGTGGATCTCGTTTGGAGAAAAAAGAAGAAAAAAAAGAAAACGCGCGTTTGAGGAAAAAAAAAACCGGCGCAGGAGGGTGACAGTGTAGAAAAAATATAATTAGAAATTTAAACCTGGGGGGGGGGGGGAGGGCAGGTGTACCTGGAAAAGCACTCGTATGGTTGATCAATGCGGAAAAGCATGGAGGACGATAATCAATTGAGTGGTAGGGGAGATGCAGGGAAGAACTGGAAATGGAAGAATAGGTGAGGTTGAGGGAAAAGAAAAAAAAAACCGGCACAGGTGAGTGACAGCGGAAGAAATATAATTTGAAACATGAACACTGAGGGGACAGGTGTACCTGGAAAAGCGTTCGTATGGTTTATCAATGAGTAAAAGCATGGGGGAGGATAATAAATTGAGTGGTAGGGGAGATGCAGTGAAGAACTGGAAATGGAAGAATAGGTGAGGTTGAGCATCGAGATTAGCTGGAGGTTTAACTTGTTTTGCGCCTTTGTTAATGGTATAACAATTTAAGGTTTATGTTACTGCTTTTAGCGATTCTAAGTTGCCACGCGATAAATTCATCCCAGTGGGGTGCAGGCATTTAAACTTGTGTATGAGGTATGATTCTGTATATTTTCTCTCGCGGGGTGAACGAAAATTTGTTTGTAGTATATAGAGTCTTGCTTCATCAAATATATGGCCGTGCTCATTGAAGTGGCTGGCTACTGCTTTAGGTAAATTGTGTTTTGTATCTGCGCGATGGCCGTTGAGTCTCGTGTGCATTTCTTGTCCAGTCTCACCTATGTATTGCTTGTTACAAGTGGCACATTCTAGACAGTAGACTACGTTGCTTGACGTGCAGGTGAAATTCGCAGTTACCTTGTGAATGTAATCTGACGCTGTACTTTTTACTGTAGTAGTAGATTGAATATGTTTGCATGTGGAACACCTGGAGCGGCCACAGGGACCGGATGTTGGCTTCGTCTTTGTCCTTAGTTTGGCGTGTACAAGAATGTCCTTGAAATTACTGTTCCGTCTGTAGGCTACTCTGGGCGGGTCGGGAAAGATCTTATTAGTTTCTGGTTGCTGGTGAGAATTGGGTGGTATTTCCTGAGGATATTGTTCACGTTGGGGAGTGCGTTTGAGAATTTAGTAGTAAGAAGAGGCGTTGTTGTCCTTGTGATCTTAGGGCGGGGTTTGAGGACCTTGGCTCGATCAAGCTTGGTTGCAGCGGTGTAGGCTTTCTGAAGGGCAGTGTTCGGGTAGTTCCTGCTTGATAGGGTTTCCTTAAGGTGATCGAGTCTGTCTATGTAGTCATGGTTTTCAACGCAAATGCGACGAAGTCGTGTGGCTTGGCCTTTAAAGATACCTTGTTTGCAATGTCTGGGATGGTGGCTTGTATAGTCTAGGTACTGTTGTTTATCAAAAGGTTTTCTATACAGCGTTGTCTTTAGTGTCCCATTATCAATATATATTGTTGTGTCCAGAAAGTTTATGCGCTCATTTGAAGATTCCGATGTGAATTTTATTGTTGTGTGAAAAGAATTTAGGAAAGTTACAAATTTATCTAAACTTTCCTGACCATGTTCCCATATTATGAATATATCGTCTATGTATCGTAGGTATGTGTGGGGCTTGTGCGTGCAACGAGATAGGAAATCCGTTTCTAGAGTACCCATAAATATGTTGGCGTAGGTTGGTGCAAAAGGTGTGCCCATACTTGTCCCATGTATTTGTAGATAGTAATTTTCCTCAAATTCGAAGTAATTATATGTCAGAACTAGTTCAAGAAGAGACAAGTATACTTCAATAGAGTGTTGTGCATTGTGTTTGGACAGCGTTTCTTTTATCGAGTTTAAACCATCAGGGATTGGAATGTTGGTGTACAGGGCCGTGACGTCTAGTGTTGCGAGAATTTTGTTTTGCGGTAGTGTGCCTTTTGTATTAATGTCCTCTATAATTCTGAGTAGATGGGGGGTATCTTGTACAAATGACGCAAGTGTTTTCGGAAAGTCACCAAGGAAGTGGTTAAGAAATGTGGAGAGGCTTTCTGTCGGGGTGTTGTTGTTCGATACTATCGGACGCCCTGGGATATTAGCGGTGTGAAGTTCAGTGGGTGGAATTTTATGAATTTTCGGAAGGAGGTTGAAGCGTTCTGCAGCTTTGTTGCTTGGTTTAAGAAATTTGAATTCAGACGGTGTTATCAATTCATCATCCAAAAGTGATTTCAGCCTGTTGGTAATTTTCAGTGTGTATGGTAACGTCGGATCATTGTCTAGCTTACGGTAATGTTCAGGGTTGTTTAGCTGTCTGTAAGCCTCGTGCTTGTACTTATCTATCGGCCAAATAACTATACTTCCACCCTTATCTGCTTCCTTAATGACAATGTCGTTCCGGCAACTAAGATTTGAAATGATAGGATTCTCTGATGAAGTTATGTTTTAGTCCTCAAACCCCGCCCTAAGATCACAAGGACAACAACGCCTCTTCTTACTACTAAATTCTCAAACGCACTCCCCAACGTGAACAACATCCTCAGGAAATACCACCCAATTCTCACCAGCAACCAGAAACTTAATAAGATCTTTCCCGACCCGCCCAGAGTAGCCTACAGACGGAACAGTAATTTCAAGGACATTCTTGTACACGCCAAACTAAGGACAAAGACGAAGCCAACATCCGGTCCCTGTGGCCGCTCCAGGTGTTCCACATGCAAACATATTCAATCTACTACTACAGTAAAAAGTACAGCGTCAGATTACATTCACAAGGTAACTGCGAATTTCACCTGCACGTCAAGCAACGTAGTCTACTGTCTAGAATGTGCCACTTGTAACAAGCAGTACATAGGTGAGACTGGACAAGAAATGCACACGAGACTCAACGGCCATCGCGCAGATACAAAACACAATTTACCTAAAGCAGTAGCCAGCCACTTCAATGAGCACGGCCATATATTTGATGAAGCAAGACTCTATATACTACAAACAAACTTTCGTTCACCCCGCGAGAGAAAATATACAGAATCATACCTCTTACACAAGTTTAAATGCCTGCACCCCACGGGGATGAATTTATCGCGTGGCAACTTAGAATCGCTAAAAGCAGCAACATAAACCTTAAATTGTTATACCATTAACAAAGGCGCAAAACAAGTTAAACCTCCAGCTAATCTCGATGCTCAACCTCACCTATTCTTCCATTGCCAGTTCTTCACTGCATCTCCCCTACCACTCAATTTATTATCCTCCCCCATGCTTTTACTCATCGATAAACCATACGAACGCTTTTCCAGGTACACCTGTCCCCTCAGTGTTCATGTTTCAAATTATATTTCTTCCGCTGTCACTCACCTGTGCCGGTTTTTTTTTTCTTTTTTATTTTCCCTCAACCTCACCTATTCTTCCATTCCAGTTCTTCCCTGCATCTCCCCTACCACTCAATTGATTATCGTCCTCCATGCTTTTCCGCATTGATAAACCATACGAGCGCTTTTCCAGGTACACCTGCCCTCCCCCCTAGGTTTAAATTTCTAATTATATTTTTTCTACACTGTCACCCTCCTGTGCCGGTTTTTTTCCCTTTTTTTTCCCCAAACGCGCGTTTTCTTTTTTTTTTCTTTTTTTTCTCCACACGAGATCCACACCGAGACAGTCCAAAATCCCAGACGCCAGGATACCTTTTTCGGCACCTTGACCACACAAGGTCTCGCCAATTCTGTATACCGCCGCGACGACGCCTAGGGCGAACTAGTGAGGCTAACGTCCCTTGACGGACCAAGCTGCTCCCTGTCAACCACAAAATTACCCAATGCCTTGATGCTACGCTACTCAAGTCATGCTTTCAACTCGTATTGTGACCTGCACACTGACCGGCTCTTCAGGGACCCCAAACGCACGCCGACCACGACTCCTCCGAACGCTCACTCGCCTCTCGCTCCCCCAACCCCCTCTGACGGTGTTTTTTTTATATAATTTTTTTTGCCACTTTCTCGCTCTCCCGCTCTTGTGCCCTCGTCTTAGAAACCGCGCCTACCCAGTCAAGCGCCGGCGCTCATTTTCTTTTCAGTCTCCCTTTACAGACAGCCACAGCGGACATCGACGTGACGTCACTCCACTAACCCTTTAAAACTAACCCGCCGAGGATGACGAGGCCGCCTTTGACGAAGATAGGTCCTCCTATCGAAACGTTGGCCAGCCTTTCTGAGGCACCTTATCCCTGTTTATAATCCTTATTCCTCGTGTGCTACTCCATTAGTCAGCCATCTTTTTTTGATTTTGGATTTCCAGACCAGCTGACAATGACGGAACAGGGTAAGTGCCCCTTGTTATCCTTTGCACATGTAGCGATCCTTGCAGATAGCCAGTACAAGTACCTGAAGAAATACTTTCCACCCGGATCACACGCGCCGTACATAAGACATTTGAGCGGGGCGCAAACATTAGATATTCTTCCATTAGTTTGTGACGCACCAGTGGACACCACACACTTCATCATCAATGTAGGCACTAACAACCTCAACACACACAACGCCACGGAAACGATCGAGTCCACGAACGACGTAATACGCACCATACAAACAGCTCGCCCAAACGCACACATAACGGTAACAACGGTTGCTCCCCGCCTACAAAACAAACACCGACCACTAATCCACCAAACTAACAAGCTCATGAAACACAATGAGGAAATCAACAAACTCAACTCGTTAATATTTAACTTAGAACACGTCCACAAGAACGTCGACACAATGCACCACGCAGAAATACACGAAGCACCGCATGAACACCTAGCTTGGGATGGCTTCCATCTGAACCCCAGAGCAATACATCTAGCTTCCGAAAACATCAAATCCTTTATTAAGGACAAGTACAGAAAAACACTCTGTAAATCTAACCCTACCGACACTGCCACCCCGCACAACACAACTGCAACAGTCACTTCGGGCACACAGACAACTCATTGTGAAACGAGCCACCGCGCACATGTTATTCCAAAGACGAAATCAACGGCAGTGCAAACAGACACAACTGTTACAGGCAACACGAAATCCATAACCGACGCATTCACACAGACACACACACGCTCGCCTGCACACGCAACGGCAGTACAAACAGACACAACTGTCACAGACAACACAAAATCCATAACCGAAACATTCACACAGACACCAACACGCTCGCCTGCACACGCAAAGACTCAAACAGAAACAGAGGTGGAACTAAGTGAGGCATGCGGAAACAAACCTGCTAAACAGAAGCAAACGACACGCAAATCTACCCGCCAAAAGGCAAATAAATGACAGTCATTGAAAGTTAATAACCACTCTCAGCCGCGCTACAGAATTTCTGCAGGCCAGAAAACTTACCAAGAAACGTGTGAGTTACACTTTTCATCTGAAAACGTACACAGACTGCACACAGAACAATATAATCCCCAAGTGACTAACCCTGAAGGCTATACCAGCTCTAGGAACACTCCCACCCCATCATCGTGCAAACTGGCAGACAACATTAAACAATGCCTCCTTCTCACTTTTGAATATACTCACGGAACACTGCGAAGAACAACTGGAAAGTTTTAACCATAGACTTTAGAACATAGCTCTGACACCAGATGAGACGAAAGATTTAGAACAGTACCAAGAAGCACAGTCTCGAAAACTGGTTCAAAAACGGAGGAAGAAAGCGAACTTCAATCAGAAAACAACCTTCCAGGCAAACGGCTACCTCACGCCAACAAAAGGGAGCTCGAATCTACAAATAGCAGACGTGGCTGAAGGCTCCCCAAAATTAAATCAGTCTAATGTTGTAGATATTTCAAAAACATTAAGTAGGGAAGAAATAGACGTACTTAGCAAGGGCCTAAACTTTTGTCCCACGAACAACACAATAAATGAATTTGAGCTTCACAAAGATCTTTCGGAATTTTCCCGACGAATGCGGATAAGACATTTTTTCGCCGACAACAACGCACCAGACACCGGGACGACCCCACTTAGAGCCCAATCTACTTGGACTCCTGAACCAGAACAAGCCATAGAACTCGACCTATACCTCAAAACTGTTACTAAAGAAATTATAAGCCAATCCAAGACAGCTAAGCGATCTAAAAACATAACTTCATCAGAGAATCGTATCATTTCAAATCTTAGTTGCCGGAACGACATTGTAATTAAGGAAGCAGATAAGGGTTGAAGTATAGTTATTTGGCCGATAGATAAGTACAAGCACGAGGCTTACAGACAGCTAAACAACCCTGAACATTACCGTAAGCTAGACAATGATCCGACGTTACCATACACACTGAAAATTACCAACAGGCTGAAATCACTTTTCGATGATGAATTGATAACACCGTCAGAATTCAAATTTCTTAAACCAAGCAACAAAGCGGCAGGACGCTTCTACCTCCTTCCGAAAATTCATAAAATTCCACCCACTGAACTTCACACCGCTAATATCCCAGGGCGTCCGATAGTATCGAACAACAACACCCCGACAGAAAGCCTCTCCACATTTCTTAACCACTTCCTTGGTGACTTTCCGAAAACACTTGCGTCATTTGTACAAGATACCCCCCATCTACTCAGAATTATAGAGGACATTAATACAAAAGGCACACTACCGCAAAACATAATTCTCGCAACACTAGACGTCACGGCCCTGTACACCAACATTCCAATCCCTGATGGTATAAACTCGATAAAAGAAACGCTGTCCAAACACAATGCACAACACTCTATTGAAGTATACTTGTCTCTTCTTGAACTAGTTCTGACATATAATTACTTCGAATTTGAGGAAAATTACTATCTACAAATACATGGGACAAGTATGGGCACACCTTTTGCACCAACCTACGCCAACATACTTATGGGTACTCTAGAAACGGATTTCCTATCTCGTTGCACGCACAAGCCCCACACACACCTACGATACATAGACGATATATTCATAATATGGGAACATGGTCAGGAAAGTTTAGATAAATTTGTAACTTTCCTAAATTCTTTTCACACAACAATAAAATTCACATCGGAATCTTCAAATGAGCGCATAAACTTTCTGGACACAACAATATATATTGATAATGGGACACTAAAGACAACGCTGTATAGAAAACCTTTTGATAAACAACACTACCTAGACTATACAAGCCACCATCCCAGACATTGCAAACAAGGTATCTTTAAAGGCCAAGCCACACGACTTCGTCGCATTTGCGTTGAAAACCATGACTACATAGACAGACTCGATCACCTTAAGGAAACCCTATCAAACAGGAACTACCCGAACACTGCCCTTCAGAAAGCCTACACCGCTGCAACCAAGCTTGATCGAGCCAAGGTCCTCAAACGCCGCCCTAAGATCACAAGGACAACAACGCCTCTTCTTACTACTAAATTCTCAAACGCACTCCCCAACGTGAACAACATCCTCAGGAAATACCACCCAATTCTCACCAGCAACCAGAAACTTAATAAGATCTTTCCCGACCCCGCCCAGAGTAGCCTACAGACGGAACAGTAATTTCAAGGACATTCTTGTACACGCCAAACTAAGGACAAAGACGAAGCCAACATCCGGTCCCTGTGGCCGCTCCAGGTGTTCCACATGCAAACATATTCAATCTACTACTACAGTAAAAAGTACAGCGTCAGATTACATTCACAAGGTGACTGCGAATTTCACCTGCACGTCAAGCAACGTAGTCTACTGTCTAGAATGTGCCACTTGTAACAAGCAATACATAGGTGAGACTGGACAAGAAATGCACACGAGACTCAACGGCCATCGCGCAGATACAAAACACAATTTACCTAAAGCAGTAGCAAGCCACTTCAATGAGCACGGCCATATATTTGATGAAGCAAGACTCTATATACTACAAACAAATTTTCGTTCACCCCGCGAGAGAAAATATACAGAATCATACCTCATACACAAGTTTAAATGCCTGCACCCCACGGGGATGAATTTATCGCGTGGCAACTTAAAATCGCTAAAAGCAGTAACATAAACCTTAAATTGTTATACCATTAACAAAGGCGCAAAACAAGTTAAACCTGGCAGCTAATCTCGATGCTCAACCTCACCTATTCTTCCATTTCCAGTTCTTCACTGCATCTCCCCTACCACTCAATTTATTATCCTCCCCCATGCTTTTACTCATTGATAAACCATACGAACGCTTTTCCAGGTACACCTGTCCCCTCAGTGTTCATGTTTCAAATTATATTTCTTCCGCTGTCACTCACCTGTGCGGGTTTTTTTTTCTTTTTTATTTTCCCTCAACCTCACCTATTCTTCCATTTCCAGTTCTTCCCTGCATCTCCCCTACCACTCAATTGATTATCGTCCTCCATGCTTTTCCGCATTGATCAATCATACGAGCGCTTTTCCAGGTACAGCTGCCCTCCCCCCCAGGTTTAAATTTCTAATTATATTTTTTCTACACTGTCACCCTCCTGCGCCGGTTTTTTTTTCCTCAAACGCGCGTTTTCTTTCTTTTTTTTCTCCACACGAGATCCACACCGAGACAGTACAAAATCCCAGACGCCAGGATACCTTTTTCGGCGCCTTGACCACACAAGGTCTCGCCAATTCTGTATACCGCCGCGACGACGCCTAGGGCGAACTAGTGAGGCTAACGTCCCTTGACGGACCAAGCTGCTCCCTGTCAACCACAAAATTACCCGATGCCTTGATGCTACGCTACTCAAGTCATGCTTTCAACTCGTATTGTGACCTGCACACTGACCGGCTCTTCAGGGACCCCAAACACACGCCGACCACGACTCCTCCGAACGCTCACTCGCCTCTCGCTCCCCCAACCCCCTCTGACGGTGTTTTTTTTATAGAATTTTTTTTGCCACTTTCTCGCTCTCCCGCTCTTGTCCCCTCGTCTTAGAAACCGCGCCTAGCCAGTCAAGCGCCGGCGCTCATTTTCTTTTCAGTCTCTCCCTTTACAGACAGCCACAGCGGACATCGACGTGACGTCACTCCACTAACCCTTTAAAACTAACCCGCCGAGGATGACGAGGCTGCCTTTGACGAAGATAGGTCCTCCTATCGAAACGTTGGCCAGCCTTTCTGAGGCACCTTATCCCTGTTTATAATCCTTATTCCTCGTGTGCTACTCCATTAGTCAGCCATCTTTTTTTGATTTGGCCTTCCTCAGCACAGTCACTTGTATTTACGCTGATGAACCTGCCTGTATTCCTATCTTTCTAGCTCCTTTCTCCAAGAGCACGTGTCAGCATTATAAAACTCGGTGTCCATGATTGACTACAGAAAGCTGAACATTCTATATCACACACTTCACATGTGAATAACTCATAAGAGATTGTGAAAGACATGCGAATGTGTCCGACCTTTGAATTTACAGCATTGTATTTGAAATTTCACTGGCATTAATAACACTAAAGTACATCCCTAATTAATCTGAATATAATGAGTACATACACAGTGTAAACAAAGTAATCAAGCCATGACAATATGCACAAACACATAATGCTCTGGCAAGCAACTAAAGAGAGAAACATACATTCAGTTGCATTCTTCATGTCATGTACAAACACACTTCACATATACTTGGCCTCTTTGAAACCAACTGAATGTGCTTGGGCTTATTATTTTTTCACATTCATATTTCCTCACACTTGCAGGTAATTATTATTTGGTCCACGTTGTCAGCTGGCTCTCAGAGGCACTCGTATATGTCCCTTACAGTTACTGGCATTCTGTTGTACTTGCATTTACAGTGGCCTAAACTCAGTAACTTCCCACTGTTCTGAAATCAGCAGAAATTAGTGAGAGGCTATCGAATTTGTGTCTATATCTAGTGATATTACAGCTCGTGTGAGTGCTTCAATGTTCTCCGCATGCGAGCAATATTGTAAACACTTATATCTTTCTGAGCCCCGCACCACTTTTGAGCTGGCAAAATATGAGCTTTTTCTTCGTGTGCTTCATCATAAGCATATATTTCCGCACTGCATTGAGCAGCCATTTTTGGCCTGATTTTCGCTTACCGGTGCGGTGGTCCACTCAAACGTTCCGATGGAGAGCCCGGAGTTGTGCTTTCTTTGGTGGAGTCCTTATTAGTATTGACTTCCCACTTTAATCCTGTACAGAAAAAAAATTCAGTTAAGCGAGAATAAAAAGAAAATGCAGAAATTTGATAACTCGAGAAGCGTAAGCTCATAAGAATGGTCTTATTAAGGCCTATTTTGGGGCTAGCTTCATAGTCGCAAATCAAGATAACATAGCAATCACCACACAAAAGCAAAATGTCCAACTTGTAATGTTCTTTTGCTTCTTTCAAAGTTTTTTTAGCTTTGCATGCAGCGCTTTTATCTCACAACATTATGGCACGACGCAAGTACTGAAAACCAGATTTTTCCGTCTGCTAAAAACTTGAAATTGCTACAATCAGCGTGACATGTAGCGTTGTTGAAATTTTGCCAGTTGCGTAGAACTTCGTCCCTTCTACAAGTGACGAGTGTACTGCTTATCTCCAAGAGATAATGTGGCAAATCTTGCGGCTAGTGAAAACCGTCATTTCGGAGCTGCTGCGTCGTCGGAGTTATTTGATTATGGTCGCGTCACGCAAGCTTCGAGCTAAATCGGCCTTTGAATTTTAGTGAACTCGACGCATTAAACAGGGAAGCCAGAAATCTACGCAAATCGACACACTAGACAGAGGAAAGTGCGTAACACACCAGAACATTTTTTTTTCAAAACATAACCGTCGTTTGACAAACTAGAACTACGAAACACAATGAATTAATCGCGCAAAGCCCACGAAAGGAATTTAAAAAAAGGCACATTTCATGGTTAGAACGCTACACGCGATTACCAGCGCCGCTTTAAAACGCAAGCCCTAACGAAAATTCGCGCATGAAGTTTGAACAAATGGACATCTTACTACGCAAGAAAAAAAATCGCCTGGAATCATACAATTGAGGACAACCTAAACGGAGCTACGCCTGCAGTTATAACTACTTCACGCACCAAAACTTCCAATGTGCGTGTTCGCATTAGTACTACACGTTCAGATATTTAAATCACCGACATTCGTTATCTGCTGTATCATAATAATGCAATGGTAGTAATTAAGCATTTAGTAAGCGTAGCGTATAGGAAGTAAAAATCGACCTACCAAATAGGCACAGGTTCGCAGCTCTACAGCACGCACTCCTGGGCCCGCCGATCCAGCGCACATGGCGGCCCGCCGCCGCTGATCGCCGGTGTGGCCGTTGTACTCGCACGAGTTGTCGAAGTTGCACTGCTTTTTTGCAATTTCCGGTAAGAACGGTGGATTTTTTCATCACTGACATCACCGAGAGCGTTCACTGACGTGGCCAGATGACTTCACAACACGAACACATTCGCATAACGCTGCCGGTACAAAGATATGACGATAATTACCGCCGAAAACTATCGCCTCGTATACGCCGGAATAAGCCATGTTCTCGCTCCTTCCCGGTCCGGTCGGCGCAGCCTTTCCTCCTCCTCCGCCACGAAAGCAACGTGGAGGCGTCGACTTGTTTCTCTTCGTTCTCTCCTTTTGCCTTTCGCTTTACTTTCCACCTCAAAGCATTACCCTCACTGCTCCTTACAGCTTTTGCTTTGTAACGCTCTCTCAACGCTTCGGCGCGCTTTTTGCGCGCCAAATTTGGAAGGCTGCATAGAAGCGTTGCGTCCGCTCGGGGCCGCATATAGCGGGCCTAGCCTGCCGCCGCAGCCATTGTCACGCATAATATTGCTTGAAAGTTCGTTTATATGCAGTACTTTACGCTGGAACGAAAATATACCGCATATATACCGGACATTATACGGTACTTGACTAAGAGTGTAAGGTCTGGCGTAGTGTCGACGCAAACACTGTTGCCTCTCCTGGTGGGAGCTGAAGGATCGGTTACGAGGGTTAGGCCCTCCTGTTGCGCGTCTAGCCAGAGGTTTCTGCCTTTGGGACTCTCGAATTTATAGCCCCATGCCGCGCGTTGAACATTAAAGTCTCCCCCGATTACCACCGCACGATTACCCGCTATGGCGAGCGTTTTACGAAATAGTGTTCGGAATTTGTGTTTTTTAGGCAGCGGGTTACTGCAAACGTTGAGGATAAAAAGGCTATGTGCTAATTTCCGTGTGGGTATAACCTCTATTAAGATATTGTCAATATCCCTTGTTTCGGTGTCGTGTTGCACGACCGTAGGCTTTCTCTTTACAAGAGTGGTTATAGCCTTCGTCTCCCCTTCGGCACCACTGAATGCCTTGTAGCCTCATAATTTTGCTATTCCGTGTGTTTCTTGTATCATTATGATATCTGGACTTTCATTGTTAATCAGATGCTGCTGTAGATTGAATCTTTTTCTGCGGTATCCGCTACAATTACATTGCCAGATCCTGTATGTATCGCGTCTAACCATGGCGGCGTTACAGTTTTCCTGCTCCCTCGGTTAGTACGGGGGGTTTGATGTAGGGCTTGCCTGTTGTTTTTATGGGACCACCTCCACTGGATTGTGGTCCCCACGCCGCTATATATTGTCACGTAGTAGTGACGCTGAAGAAAACAGTCGTAAAACTGTGTACGAGGAAACTGGTTGTTTATTGGGTGAACCTGTGCCCACAAAAACAAGGTACACTCAAAGCACAACGATAGCGGCGAACACAGTCGGCGATCGTCGAAAATCTGATCAGCAGCGAAACGCGTCGGCTTTTATACCTGAGTCATCGAAGGTTCTAGATTAATCCCTGATGCCCGCGTGTATTCCAGAAAGTTCTAGACAATTCGCGTCGGTCACACAATCAGATAACATAAGCGTCAGTGAAAACAGGCAACGGAAAGAAGCATCGATAACGTTCTAGAAACGTCCGACACAGGCGCGTCCTGCGCCGAGCGATAACGTTTAACATTTGTTAGCCGGTGGAAAGTGGCCACCGGTGAAAGATAAACATGTATACGTGTCAATACCCTCCCCTTAAAAAGCATCGTCCCGATGCTACAAACACGAAAGCGAAAGCAAAACCACGCGTAATAAAAAACACAACAAAGTGACAAAGTACCTAACGTCGTCAGCGGGCGTAGAAAGGCTTAAGACGCACCACATGGATGACTTCGGGTCGTGCCCGGCGCCGCTGTGATTGCGAAATTCCGTCTGGCACGACCTCATAGTCCAATGCGCCAATACGTCGGATTATCTTATATGGTCCGAAATAGCAACGCAACAGTTTCTCGCTAAGTCCTCGTCGGCGTATCGGAGTCCAGACACAAACACGGTCGCCGGGCTGGTACTCGACGTAGCGTCGTCGAAGATTGTAGTGTCGGCTGTCGGTCCTCTGCTGGTTCTTGATGCGCAGGCGGACGATCTGTCGACCCTCTTGGGCACGCTGCAAATAAGTGGCAACGTCGAGATTTTCTTCGTTAGCGACGTCCGGTAGCATGGTGTCAAGCGTCGTTGCCGGGTTCCTTCCGTAGACCAGGTTGAACGGCGCCATGTGCGTCGTTTCTTGCACGGCCGTGTTGTATGCGAAGGTCACGTACGGAAGGATGGCATCCCACGTCTTGTGTTCGACGTCGACGTACATTGCCAGCATGTCGGCGATGGTCTTATTTAGGCGCTCGGTGAGGCCATTCGTCTGCGGGTGGTAGGCGGTGGTGCGGCGATGGCTTGTCTGGCTGTATCGCAGGATGGCTTGAGTTAGTTCTGCCTAAAGGCCGTGCCTCTGTCAGTGATGAGGACTTCTCGGGCACCGTGACGCAGGAGGATGTTCTCAACGGAGAATCGGGCTACCTCGGCGGCACTGCCTTTGGGCAAGGCTTTTGTTTCGGCGTAGCGGGTAAGGTAGTCCGTAGCGACGACGATCCATTTATTCCGGGACGTCGACGTCGGAAAAGGCCCCAGTAAGTCCATCCCGATCTGCTGGAACGGTCGGCGAGGTGGCTCGATTGGCTGTAGAAGTCCGGCTGGCCTTGTCGGTGGTGTTTGCGTCGCTGACAGTCTCGGCATGTCCTTACGTAATGGGCGACGTCGGCAGGGAGGCGAGGCCAGTAGTATTTTTCTTGTATCCTCGCGAGAGTGCGGGAATAACCGAGATGTCCAGCCGTTGGGTCGTCATGGAGAGCTTGCAGAACCTCTGGACGCAATGCTGAGGGTACCACGAGGAGGTAGTTGGCTCGGAGAGGCGAGAAGTTCTTCTTTAGGAGAATGTCGTTTTGCAAGAAGAACGACGCCAATCCTCGCCTGAACACCTTCGGCACAATGACGGTCTTGCCTTCCAGGTAGTCTACAAGGCTCCTTAGTTCCGGGTCGGCTCGCTGTTGTTGGGCGAATTCGTCGGCACTGATGGGTCCCAAGAAAGTGTCGTCATCCTGGTCGTCTTGTGGCGGCGGTTCGACGGGGGCGCGAGACAAATAATCGGTGTCAGAGTACTTTCGCCCAGATTTGTAAACGACGGTGATGTCGAATGCTTGAAGTCTCAGGCTCCATCGTGCGAGGCGACCTGAAGGATCCTTCAAGTTAGCTCAGCCACCACAAGGCGTGGTGGTCGCTCACAACTTTAAAGCGCCTGCCATAGAGGTAGGGGCGAAACTTTGATGTAGCCCAGATCATGGCGAGGCACTCCTTTTCTGTTATGGAATAATTTGCTTCCGCCTTCGATAGCGACCGGCTAGCGTAACTTACAAACCCTTTCTAGTCCATCAGTCCTCTGCACAAGCACGGCGCCGAGTCCTACGCTGCTTGCGTCGGTGTGGACTTCGGTATCGGTGTTTTCGTCGAAATGCGCAAGTATTGGCGGCGATTGCAGGCGTCGCTTCAGTTCTTCAAATGCTTCGACTTGCGGCGTCTCCCACTTGAACTCGACGTCTGCCTTCGTGAGATACGCAGTGGCTCAGCGATCCGTGAAAAATTCTTGACGAAGCGCCTGTAATAGGCGCACAGTCCAAGAAATCTACGCACTGCCTTCTTGTCAGCGGGCGGAGGAAAGTTGGAGATGGCCGCACTTTTCTGAGGATCGGGGCGTACTCCAGACTTGTTGATGACGTGGCCCAAAAACAAGAGCTCCTCATATGCGAAGCGGCACTTTTCTGGCTTCAACGTGAGTCCGGAGGTCTTGATTGCTTGAAGAACTGTTTCAAGACGCCGGAGGTGTTCCTCGAAGCTTGAGGCAAACACAACGACGTCGTCCAAATAGACGAGGCAAGTCTGCCACTTCAAGCCTGCATGCCAGTACTGTATCCATGACACGTTGGAAAGTGGCAGGCGCCGAGCAAAGACCAAACGGCATGACCTTGAACTCGAACAGTCCGTCTGGTGTTGTAAAGGCAGTCTTCTCCCGGTCCCTCTCGTCGACTTCGATTTGCCAGTAGCCGGTTTTGAGGTCCATCGACGAAAAATACTTTGCGTTGTAGAGTCGATCCAAGGCGTCGTCAATCCTTGGGAGGGGGTATACGTCCTTCTTCTTCACTAACACCACGGGGGACGCCCACGGACTCTTGGACGGCTGGATGATGTCGTCGCGGTAGCATTTCGTCGACTTGTTGCCTTATGGCCTCGCGTTCGCGCGCCGAAACTCGGTATGGGCTCTGACGGAGTGGCCGGACATTTTCGTCGGTTATGATGCGGTGCTTGGCGACAGGGGTTTGTCGAACTTTTGACGACGACGAGAAGCAGTCCTCTTATTGCAGGAGCAGAGCCTTTAGTTGTTCTTTCTTATGCCTGGGAAGCTTCTGATAGACGTCGAAAGTTGGTTCAGGTACTATAGTCGTCGTTGCAGGTGCACTGGAATCCGTGAAGGCGAAAGCACTGCTGGCTTGTACTATTTCGTCAATGTAGGCGACCGTGGTGCCTTTGTTAAAGTGTTTGTATTCGGGGCTGAAGTTCGTGAGCATCACCCTTGCTTTTCCTGCACGTAGCTCAGCTATGCCTCTAGCGACGCAAATTTCACGGTCGAGCAGTAAGTGATGATCGCCCTCGATGACGCCCTCCATGTCTGCAGGCACTTCGGTACCGACGGAAATCATTACGCTGAAGCGAGGTGGAACGGTGACTTGTTCTTCAAGCACATTCAAGGCATGGTAACTTATGCCTGTATCCGGTGGTATCGCGTTGTGCGTTGAAAGCGTTATCGACTTGGACCTTAAGTCGATGACTGCACCGTGTTGATTTAGAAAGTCCATGCCTAGGATGACATCCCTGGAGCAGTGCTGCAGGATTACGAAGCTCGCCGGGTAAGTGCGCTTGTTTACCGTGACTCGCGCTGTGCAGATTCCAGTCGGCGTTATTAGGTGGCCTCCCGCTGTCCGGATATCTGGTCCTTGTCAGGCTGTTTTCACCTTCTTCAACTTGGCGGCGAACGGGCCACTGAAGACGGAATAGTCGGCTCCAGTGTCGACGAGAGCGGTGACGTTATGGCCATCGATGAGCACGTCTAGATCGGTAGACCGGCGTCGGGCGTTGCGGTTAATTCGTCGCGTCGGATCACGGCTGCTTCGGCTTGCTCTGCTGCTGCTACGTCGCGTCGGAAGGTCTTCTTTCGGCGGCGAAGTGCTGCAAGGCTGTTGCTAGGCGGCGTGCTGATATCTCGTCGTGATGAATCGCGAATCATCGTCGTCGGTGGCGTCGGAGGATCTTCGGCATTGCGTCGTACAGCAACCGCACCTCCATCGGTTGCTGCCTTTAGTTTCCCGGGTAAGGGCTGGGAGATCGGCCCCGGGTGGGACCGTTGTACTGACGGCGATGCGGCGAGATGTAGCGGCCTGGTGACGGCGAACGTGCGGATCGTCTTGGTTGCCACTGGGCTCCGGCGAGGTAGTCGGCGATTGTCGCGCGGTCGTTCACCTCGATCGGGACGCGGCGCGTTGACGGGGAACCCTCGTAGGCCCATCTCGCGGTATGGGCATCGGCGGTAGACATGGCCGGCTTCCCCGCAGTGATAGCAGAGCGGGCGGTGGTCGGGGGCGCGCCAAATGTCCGTCTTCCTCTGGTAGCTGTGCTGGGCGACGGGCGGGCGTGCTGGTGGCGGCGGCGGTGGACGACGGAACTGCGGCGTTACGGGGCCCTGGCGCGAGCGCGGAGGGGGGCCTTGACGACGGGCGACGGCGGCGTAGGTCAGCGCTTCCGGCTGGGGTTGCGGCGATTGTGCCTGTACATCGGGAACTCCAAGTGAGCGCTGAACTTCGTCTTTGACGACGTCGGCGATAGATGCCACGTGAGGCTGCGACCTGGGAAAGAGCTTATGCAGGTCCTCGCGAGCGACCGCTCTGATGGTCTCGCGCAGGTCGTCGGCGCCTAGCGCTTGAGCGTCGGCGTAGTTGGTCAAGGCACGGCGGTTGTATTGCCTGACGCGCATTTCAAGAGTCTTCTCGATTGTTTGAGCCTCGGAAGGAAATTCGGCGGCATTCTGGGCGGGTTGCGCATCAATCCGGCGAATAGTTGCTCTTTGACACCCCGCATCAAGAACCGAACTTTCTTTTCTTCAGACATGTCGGGGTCGGCGTGGCGGAAGAGGCGAGTCATCTCCTCCGTGAAGATCGCGATGTTCTCGTTCGGCAATTGCACTTAGGTTTCTAAGAGAACCTCTGCCCTCTCCTTTCGTACGACACTCGTGAAGGTCCTCACGAAGTTTTCACGAAAAGGTGCCACGTAACCAGGGTGGTCTCTCTGTTCTCAAACTAGGTCCGAGCAGCGTCATCCAACGAAAAATAGACATGGCGCAGCTTGTCGTCGTCGCTCCATTTGTTGAACGTCGTGGTCCGCTCGTATGTCTCCAGCCAGGTTTCACGGTCTTCAGCCGATGATCCACGGAAGGTCGGTGGCTCCCGAGGTTGTTGCAGCAGGATGGGGGACGCTGGGGCTGCCATTGGGGTCGTTGACTTGGCCTTGATCGCTGTGGTCTTCTCGGGAAGAAGTCCGTACTCCGGCAGAAGTCCTTGCTGCCTACGGCTCGCTCGCTGGTCCTTGGTGACGTTGGCGTTGTCCTCCGGTTTCGGGCTTGGATCGCGGCTTTGCGGGGGCGTTCGCTGCATGAACGCACTAGCACCTCCACCAGATGTCACGTAGTAGTGACGCTGAAGAAAACAGTCGTAAAACTCTGTAAGATGAAACTGGTTGTTAATTGGGCGAACCTGTGCCCACAAAAGCAAGGTACACTCAAAGCAAACGATAGCGGCGAACACAGTCGGCGATCGTCGAAAATCTGATCAGCGGCGAAACGCGTCCGCTTTATACCTGAGTCATCGAAGGTTCTAGATTAATCCCTGATGCCCACGTGTCTTCCACAAAGTTCTAGACAATTCCGCGTCGGTCACACAATCAGATAACATAAGCGTCGGTGAAGACAGGCAATGGAAAGAAGCATCGATAACGTTCTAGAACGTCCGACACAGGCGCGTCCTGCGCCGAGGGATAACGTTTAACATTTGTTAGCCGGTGGAAAGCGGCCACCGGTGAAAGATAAACATGTATACGTGTCAATATATATATTCTTGTTTCTATATCCGCGATGCGGCTCACTATCGCAATAAGCTGCTGGTGTACTTGTTGCATGATTCTTGCGCTCATTTCCTCTATTTCTGCCTCGATTCTTTGCTCGAATTCTTCCTGATGCTCTGGTAGTGCACTAACCGGTTTGGTCTTTTTCTCACTGTTTACCACTGTATCTTCCGTGGCTGTACGTTTATCCGGAGTAGCTACATCCTCCTCCATATCTATTTCTCTTTCCTCCGCTACAACTTGTGGTCACTTCTCGGTTTTCTACCATTCCCTTTCTAATTCTGTTATTCTCCTCTTTGAGCTTTCTGCTCTCCTCTTTAATTCGGCGTTACTTTGATTATACTTTACTATCATCTGCCTAATCTGTGCTAATTCTTTCTCAAGCTCCCATATTTTATTTTGAGAAGCAGCCTCGGCGCCCGCGCGCGCCCCGGAAACTGCGTCCCAAGCTCACCTGTAAGGGTCCACCGGGGCTATTGCTGGAGTGTGCTTCTTCTTTGTCGCTGTGGGATCTGTTACGTGACGTTGAGTGGCCCTCTCTCTTCTGTTTAGTCTAGGGAAGGATCCCGATCTGTCTCGTCCTCGAGTATCTGGCTCTTGTCCCTCGTGTTGTATTCTGACTGTTTTCCTCCGTTTGGTCCTGGCTGTTCTGATATGTCCCCTTGTTTCTTGGCACTATAGAAACTGGGCGCTGCCTCAGCTTCTTCTTCTTCCCTTCTGGCCCTCTCCCAGCGGCGTTTCTTCACTAGGTACGGTAGCTTGTACCTGGCCTCACATTTGCGATTCACCGTAGGGTGATTCTTGCCGCAGAGCTTGCATTTTGCTTCACATTCGTGGTCTTGCGGTGGGTTTTCACCTCGCACCCTCTGCATACCTTGTCGTTGGGTTAGGGCAGACGTTGGCTCGATGGCCTAGTCGTCCGCACTGGTAACACATGCATTCCGTTTTCTGTAGAGTCAACATTTGGCTAGTACGCACCCGTATTTCACATAGTTTGGGACGTAGTGTCCGTCAAATAAATGATGACATTTGTTGTGTTCCCCATCCTCTTGGCCATAAGGACGCCCGGATTCTGCAGCCTCACCAGATTCTCCCATATGTCTTTCGGGGATTCTTCCAGCGATATTCCCCGTATTATTCCTTTAGATGTATTCACCTGGGCAGCTTCATACGCGCTGGTGTCGAATTCTTGGTTCCCTATCTTCAAGCTGGTAATATGCCTGTACTTTGCAGCACGGTTGTCGGATGGCGTACTCACCACTAAAATGTTCTGCTTATAGTTGACACACACGCTGTCCCCTTCTATTCTACTCTGGGAATTCCAGCGGCATTACGCACACAACATCCTAGGCGATCGAGTCCGTAGTCGGTGACCTTAAGCCACCACGTGGACGCATGATTATCTTGCAATCTTCCTTCGGCAAATTGGGCATTTTGCTCGCCATGATGACTTTCCGCACTTTCTGGCTTTTAGTCCACTTGTTTCTAGCCGAAACCTCGCTTAGGAAGCGTTTTTCTTGGTCTTTGTTTCCGGGAGCTCCGGATTCCACGTTGGCTTGCTTGCCTTTCCTTACGGTATGCAACCTGGCTCTTCAGCGTATCCTTCGTTATATACTCTCCCTCCACACTCACGACATCCATCTTGAGGCGCTAACATGAGGTATTAAGCTGTCCGGCGGGCCCAGATCAGCTCATCACCGCTTTAGGTTGAACTCGCCACGGGGGCGGCGAGAACAATTGCGCCGAGTGTGCGCTGGTTAGATTTAGCTGCCGTGCCGGCGTGGTTGTTCAAATAAGTGGTCGATGTGCCAATAATAATTGGACACCTACTTGATTCGGATATCCAGGTGTTCCTTGGAACTTCCCCGTCTTCCCACAAAGGATTGTAGACGGAATCTTCGATCACACGCCGCAAAACATTCAAAATCGGCGGAGCCGTCGTGACACGCTCCTCCTCATGAGCTTCTTCTTCTTCTTCAGCATTGACATTCTACATTGAAGAATTCTACAGCATTAATGAGAGGTAGCAGCCGTCGTAATAAAGCTGAATAGGAGGTACGAATGATGGTAGTAAAAGCCTTCGCTCCAACCTCCAGTCACGATGATGAAGAAATAGAGCAGTTTTATGAAGATGTTCATTTAGCGATGAGAAAGGTTGCAAACTCAGTATACTGCAATCATGGGCGACTTCAATACAAAATCGAGGGAAAAGCAAACTGGTGAGCAAGCAGTTGGCAACTACGGCATCGATTCTAGGAACAAGAGAGGAGAGATGTTGGTCGAATTCGAGGAGAGGAATACGCTCTGAATAATGAATAATTTCTTCAGCAAGCGTAGCAACAGGAAGTGTACCTGCACAAGCAATAATGGACTTACAAGGATAGGAATAAACATTATTTGTCCAACGGTAATGGAGTAACAAGAAATGAAATAGATTTCATACGGCCTACCGATCCCAACATAGTGCTTGATGTAGAAGTGTTAGGTAAGGTGAGTGCACTGACCATAGTTAGTGACGTCTAGGATTTCTCTGAATTTATTAATTAAGAGACTAAGAATAAGATTAGTCAAGAGGAAACAGGCCAACCTAGATGCAGTAAGGGTAAAAGCAGAACAATGCAGGTTGGGGCTAGCAAACAAATAGGCCCGCTTTAGAAGAGAAAGATGAAGATAACATAGAGGTAACGAATGAAAACCGTAACTAGGCTGATCTCAGAAGCAGCAATTGAAGTGGCAGGTAAGGCACCAAGGCAACTAGTAGGTAAGCTCTCCAAGTAACAAAGGAACTAATAAAGGAATGACAAAGCATGAAAGTGTCAAACTCAAAGGATCAAATAGAATTCGCTTAACTGCCAAAACTGATCAACAAGAAGAAAATAAAGGATATACGAAATTATAACGTGGGAAAGATGAGAAAGCCATAAAATGTGGACGCAACATTAAATCAGTGAGAAGAAAACTTGGCATAGGACAAAGCAAGATGTATGCACTGGAAAGTAAGGAGGGCAATATCATAAGCAATTACGATGACATATTAAAAGCAGCTGACAAGTTTTATATTGACCTCTACAGCACCCAAAGCAGCCAAGCTACTTTCATTCGAAGTAGGGATGAACAGGATACAGAGGCTCCTTCTATATCTAGCAATGAAGTTGGTAGGGCATTGCAGGACATGACCCCAGGAAAAGCGGCTGGAGAAGATGGAATAACAGGCGATTTAGTAAACTATAAAGGAGATATCATGCGTGAAAAGCTTGCGGCCCTTCATACGCAATGTCTCACGACTATCAAGTGTACCAGAGAACTGGAAGAATGCCAACATTATACTAATCAATAAGAAGCGACACGTTAGAGAATTGAAAAATTATAGGCCCATTAATTTGCTTTCAATGTTGTATAAAACATTCTCCAAGATAATTTCCAATAGAATCAGGGCAACACTTGGCTTCAATCAACCAAGAGAACAGGCTGACTCAGGATGGGCTATTCTACAATGCATGACATTATTGTCATCAATCAGGCAATTGAAAAAATCAGCGAAAGTAGAAATAACCTCTCTACATGGCTTTCATAGATTATGAAAATACATTTCATCAGTAGCGATACCCGCAGTCACAGAGGCATTGCGTAAGGAAGGAGTTCAGGAGGCATACCTGAATATCTTTGGAAATATCTACAATGATTCCACAGCTACATTAGTTCTCCACAAGAATAGTAGAAAGTGAAAGTTCAAGAAAGGGGTCAGGCAAGGAGACGCAACCTCTACAATGCTATTCACTGCATGCTTACAAGTAAGTATCAAGATCTTAGACTGGGAGGCTGAGGAGTGAGGATCAACGGCGAATATCTCAGCAACCTTGGTTTGCAGATGACATTGTCCTATTATGCAACAAAGGGGCCACATTACAATAAAAAATTGGAGGACGCTTAAGCTTCGCCTTAAGAGTAGAACGCGATAGCATTAGCGGGACTTGTTCGCAAGTAGACCGTTCGCTAGTAGGACCCAATAAGTAGGCTTCATTCACTACAACACAGAACGTGGGAAAGCCAGCTTACAAATACCAAGTTTACATCGACCCCTTAAAGTCGGCTTCACTTTTAAACAGAAATAAATTGCTGGGACGGCGTTTTTCCAGGGGCAATATAACTCGCCTTATATGGACGCAACATTAAATCAGTGAGAGAAAAACTTGGCATAGGACAAAGCAAGATGTATGCACTGATTATGATGATATGTGAAGGCCCTAAGTCATTTTTTAATTATTTATTAATTGTTTGCTGTTACCCTGACACGCGCGTGTCCAAAAGGCATTTCTTAGGCCAAGTCCCAATTTCGATTGCCGAGGATGCCAGCGCCATCTGGATAAAAATTTCGCAAGTAGGCTCCCCGTGTGAGCCGGTGTTGTTATTGTAGAAATGCTGGCAAAAGAGGTTCGTGTTTAAGTTTCCTCGTACCAGAATTATGCTTTCCTGTACATTCAAATAACAGTTGGACGCCACCATGTCTGTAGGTTGTACTTAAATTGTACTTTACCGTTTTTCTGACGGATTTCACTGTGAGAATTCAATTTTTGTTCACTAAACCTTTCACCACGACGAAGGGCCTGCGCGGTCAGGGTGGTTCGGAATTATTTTCCCCTGCACTAACACCTTGCGTCACGCGGAGGGCCTGCGCGGCCGGGGTGGTTGCGGATGATTTTCTCCGCCACGGATGCCGATGTGCACGCCGACACCGGATTTTCTGCGACACGGGGCCCTTAACGCTCTTGCGTTAATAATTGAGGACCTTAACCGCGAAAGTGTAAGAGTGGGGCTGAAGATTAATATGCAGAAAACAAAGGTATAGTTCAATAGCCTGGCAAGAGAACAAGAATTCAGGATCACCAGTAAGCCTCTACAATCTGTGAAGGAGTACGTTTGTCACAGAGGACCCTGATCATCATAAGGAAATTTACAGGAGAATAAAATTGGGTTGGAGTGCATATGACAGGAATCGCCAAATCCTGACCGGGAGCTTACCACTGTCGTTGAAAAGAAAAGCGTACAATCATTGCCTTCTAGCGGTGCTAACATATGGGGCAGAAACTTGGAGGTTAACAAAGAAGCTCGAGAACAAGTTAAGGACCGCACAAAGAGCGATGGAACGAAAAATGTTAGGCCTAACGTTAAGAGACAGGAAGAGAGCGTGTGGATTAGAGAACAAACGGGGATAGCCCATATTCTAGTTGACATTAAGCGGAAAAAGTGTAGCTGGGCAGGCCATGTAATACGTAGGATGGATAACTGGTGGACCATTAGGGTTACTGAATGGATACCAGAGAAGGGAAGCGCAGTCGAGGACGGCATAAAAGTAGGTGGGTAATGAAGTTAGGAAATTTGCAGGCCCAAGTTAGAATCAGCTAGCGCAAGACAGGGATAACGGAGAGCGCAGGAGAGGCCTTCGTCCTGCAGTGGATATAAATAAAAGCTGATGATGATGATGATGAAAAATAACGGAATGTATCTTTTCACGTGTTTTTGTGTCAGATTGTGGGCTGGAATGACACGGGAAATTTTCTATGTAATAGGAAATGCTTGTTTTGTTGGAAGGTGTTATATTTCTAAGTAGTACTGGACTGAGCACGTGCATCACTAAATTATTCTGATAGCATTCCTGTGGCTTTCGTTAAATCACATTACAGCGACGGTTTTACGTTGGGAATTCTTTTGACGATTAGTTCTTCGCTAATAGACGCAGTGCTTGGGGGTCACCACTGGGTAGCGGAAGGTCTGACGACTTGGGATCACCATCCCCGAAGAAAACTGATTGAAAGTGTTCTGCAAACGCATCGGAGACATCCCTGATAGTTTCTTGATTGCCTGTTAACAGGGAGATAGTTGGTGTTTTACTTATTTTGGACCTCAATTGCACAGTTTTTTTTAGAAATTTCTTGATTTATTAGAAAGGTCGTTTTCCACTTAGCTAAAGTAGGTAATGTGATGACGGTTATACAGTTTCTCACAGACATATCGGTACTCCTTGAATTCAGCTTTCCATTCGTACGGTCCGTTCTTAATAAAATAACAATAATATTGTTACTGGTTGGAAGAAGGGACATTGTAACCCACTGATTTAAATAAGTATCACTGTGCAATCATGGAATACTGTTATCAACTTATCTGGACCATACAAAAAAAGAGATAGTTTCGGCTGCTTGGAGGGTCGTATTTTTCGCAAGACATTTTTTGTCGAGTGGTGTAAATATGGTGCTTAGTAAAAAAACTAAAATCATTATACAAGAATCTGTGTACGTATAGGCGGTTTGCAACGGTGTAGGCTTGCACTGAATGGATTGTATCTATACAAAACTATTGAACTCACTTGAAGCATAATATTTTTTTCTATTTTATTTCTTAGGGGGTGGGGTGGTGAAAACATTGTTAAATTTGCAGGTTTGAGAGTTATTATATAGGCCGCCCTGTTCTTCCGTTGTCCTCAAAACTTATGCTGCTGAGATTCCAAGCCTCTGTGCCATAACCATATATAGCTTCGGTTCTCAGCAACCGCTTTCGGCCAAAGACAAATATGTAACGAAAAGTACTCGAAGCTCTATCCTAAACGGCAGCAATCGGTGAAGATCTGCGGGAATACCGGCGAGCTTAACATCGCGCAAGTACTGCAGCCCAGCGACGCCGAAACAGCGGCTGTTGAAATTTTACTTCAATGCTTGAAGAGCTGTCCGGAATCCCTTATGGGAAAGCTTGGTACGCAAAAATAAAAGTGGTTGTAAAACGATAGCGTCAACATTTAAAGAGAGAGGCAGAAATGGCGTTGGCACAAGACCGCTGACTTTGAGTGAACGGTATCAGGGGAGCAAATGAAACATAATGAGCCAAGTTCGATTGAAGCTGGCATAATCTTTCCCGAGCACGAATTGTGCCAGTGACCCCCTCTGCACGGCCGCCATAACGTTCGTATCACGTGACAGGCGGAGTGCCTTAAGTGGGTCAGCGGTCGCTCACCCGGATTATCCTTCTCCAAAGAGGGGCAAGGGGAGGCGGGTCGTTGGGTGGCGCCGGGTGCATAGGGAGACCAAAAGCGGGTCAAGTGTTCTTAGCGACGCGGAAGGTCATCATCTTGGAACGGGCTCCCCTGTGTGCGCTGCTCTTGCGTGGCGCCCGTCTGCCACAGAAGGGCAGTCATTACTCTCGTTTCAGGCGTTGGCGAGGGGATAGGGGTCTCGTAGTGCACAAAGCGGCACCCTGTTTTCATTGGGCTGCTTCTTGTTCCAGCGTGCGCGCACGCGGTGGCGCGTTTTGCGTCGCGAAACACGATACTTGAGACGCGATTAGACAGCTCGCTTTGATGGATGGCCTCGGCTTGAGGACAGCGAGCGTTTCAGCTATAATCGACAACATTTTTCTTTGTGGTTCTCTTAGTGCCCAGCAGGGTAGCTGAGATAGCGAATACCCAAGAAGTTAGGGGGAAGTGGAAAGCATAATCTTTGCTCAGAAATGCGGGGCAACCAGAGGTAGCGAGAAAAATTGAAAATTTCATTTTAATATTGGCCGCGTGGGTACATGTTGAGCGATCATTTTCTTTCGTGCTATTTCATAGGTTCCTCACGCACACGCGTGCACACATATACGAAAAAAAAATCACTGAGCAAGCTTCTTCATCTAGGACTTCAGATAGTTGCCGTGTGCATTACCGCTTTTGCAAATAATAGCAACTAGCAAATAATTTTATAAAGAGCACATGGGCTTTCAGCCGCGTCGACATGAACATTTTATTATAATTTACTTCTTGCGTTTTCCACGCAGTCGTCGATTCCTCGGCGCGTTTTTAGCTTCTCCAGTCGTCGACCGGGTGGGGCTAAATAATTTATGCAAGCCAGAAACAAAATAGGATGTCAGTAGCAGTGCATATTTTTAAGATGAGCGGGAAAGATTGTCCAGTTTTTCTTTTTTATTTGGGTCCATATTAACAAAAATTGCTTACTTTGAACCAGTTCGTAAGACAAAATTTCAGCCAATCATAATGCTGGAAACACTCTTAGCGAAGACGGCCGGCGAATGGCCAGTAGCTTCTAACGAACAAAAGCATTTCTGAATTTAACCTGAACTCCGCCCTGGAATCGTGCTACTTGTGTTCAATTGAACGTTGCAATGGCGCGCATGGTAAGAATTCATCGAGCCTAACGTAAATATTTCTGTGCCCAGATTATATGCTAATCGGGGTGCAGAATCAGGAAACGACCATGGCAAAGACGAAGTTGCTTGTATTGTTTAACGGATATCGTATAGTATTGGTACTTGGATGCAACAGGGTGAAGACGCTAGCTTCTCATACCATTTGCAGCAGACAGATGCTCAGCATTTAATGTGACTGCTGGCGATTGAAAAGTACCAATCTGAAGCATTTTCTTTATTCTTTTTTTGTGATTCATGCACGAAGTAGTATTATAGCCGCGTTTAGATGAATGCGACAGGCGGCGCATTTCTAGAACATTTCTAGAGCGGGAGGGCCCTAGGAAGGCGAATCGAATCAGTGCGCTAGGAAAAGGTGGATTTCTGCGCCACGCTGTCTCCTCCCACGTCTGTCCCAAGAATTTTTCAATAATTCGCTGTTTAAGCGGCCCTGTAACAAAGAGCTTCCCATTTCGTGCTCTCGCTGTAGCCCGGGACACATTTGAGATAATAGTTGCAGATGAATTTTGCGAGCTTATTTGCAGACCTGCTTTTTCATGACAATGTGCAGAATTTGATAATTCAGTAGTGTTAGCTAAGCAGAAAATAAATGCTTGCTATTGGGCATGACATTCTCAATTAGTTCCTGCATTCACAATAAGTGAGCTTCAATGTGCAATTGCATCATGTCGCCAAAAGTCTGCTGCTGGGCCGGACGGCATTACATACAATATGCTAAGATACCTCGTGCCGACCGGTACAAATGCTGTCTTAGACATCTATAATTGTCTATGGATAGAAGAAACTGTACCTGATTCTTGGAAAGTCGTTCGAATTATACCAATTTTAAAACCGGGTAAGATGACCTTGTGCCTTGCACCCTTCCGCCCAGTTAGTTTGACAAGTTGTTTGTGCAAAGTAATGGAGAAAATGATTGACGCGGGACTTCAGTGGTGGTGTAATGAAACGGATGTTTTGTCCAACTACTTAGTGGGTTTTAGAAAACAGAGATGCGCAATGTATGCAATATTGGATATAGGAACCAGTGTGGGACACGAACGTGCATGTGACAACCTGACGATAACAATGTTCTTAGACATCAAGAGGGGATTTGACACTGTTAGTCATGTTCATGTTCTGCTAAATAGTTTGAACTCGGAATGTCCGGCAGGTCCTTGCGATGAATTTCAGAATTTTTATCAGGTCGCAAAATATTCGTACAGATGAGCGAAGGAAAGAATGCTGAAAGTCAAGCAGGGAAGCGTGTTCAGACCTTTTCTTTTTAACAGCGCCATGGGTGATTGAGCAAGAAAACTATCATCACAGTTAAGATTCTCAATGTATTCAGATGATGTGTGCATTTGGACAACTGGGGCTAATGTTCAAATACTTCAGATGGCATTACAAGGCGCCATAAATATCATTAACCACTTTTTTAGAGAGAGAGAGGAATGTTTCTATCACACGCGAAGGCAGCTGTATTGCCCTTGACTCGGTGGCAGTTAAAAAAGTTCACTCTTAATCTGGAAGGATAACCTCTATTGATAGTCACACAGCATATATTTCTTAGAATAATACTAGATCGGCAGCTATCCTGGGCACCCCACATAAAAAAAAAACTCGAAAACGAGGTCAATGCGATAGTGATTGTACTTCGCAGACTTGCTGGCACATCATGGGGTGGATCAGTATCGACCAATCTGCCTGTTTACAATGCATTAATACGATAAAAATTTCATATTCCGCGCTCATCTTACACGGACTTTCCCACACGTCAGAAGAGCGACTTCAAAGATTTTTAGCTAGAGGACTACGCATATGTCTAGGAATTCCACGAGTGACTTCTAGCCGTCTTGTAATAGCTGAGTCTCGCCAATCTCCGTTTACAGTTATCAGAACTACAGAAACATGCCGGCATTATTTTCGTTTTCAAACAGAGCATAAAATCCACCCATTGGCTCTAGACATAATCAAACGAGATAGAAGTTATGGTCATAAAGAAATTCAAGAAAATATCAACAAATTGCCAAGAATTGAGTTTTGGAACTCAGATGTTGAATATCCTCCATAGCTGCTTACTCTGCCAAAAATCGAATTGTCAGTAGATGGGATATCCAGAAAAAGATACATGTGCATTGAAGCTGCTCAACAACTAGCACTTTACCAAATATATATGCGGTATTCATGATACATACACGTCTATACAGATGGATCCAGTGCAGCAACCTCGTCGACATCACCATTCAATATACCGCACCTCAATAAACAAGAATCATTTCAGTTATCTTGCGCGACTTCATCCACAACGGCTGAACTATTCGCATCCCTGTGTGCGGTAAAATTTATAACTTCAGTACAACATGCGCAAAAATGGGTAATTTTCAGCGATTCACAGGCAGCACTAATATCACTCTGCAGCACAAAAGCTAATCCAATCAGTGATAGTATAATATATGAAACACTTAGAGACCTCACAAACGCAAGCCAAGCGAAGCATGAAATAAGATTCCAGTGAACACCTGGACACTGCAACATTCCTGTCAACACAGCAGCCGATAAAGCAGCACGACAAACACACCTCAAAGATAATGCGGTTTCGCTCCCAATATAAAAATATATTACGCTGCATTATAAAGGCAACGCCTTTAAAATCTGTAGAAATACGTGATTTGACCTGAATTGTAAGAGCTCTGATTTGTACCATATCGATGCGCTTTTTGAACTCAAATTTTCATTGTCATTAGACAGAAATATGGAAACCCTTATTCATCCATTAAGGCTAGGCACTGCCTACACAAAGCATTTCTTACATGGAATTCGCCGTGCCGAAACCCCCGAATGTGATGGTGGTTTTGTAGATGAAGGTATACATCACCTCCTTTTTGATCGCCCACATCACGACACACCAAGACGCCGACTTAAATCAACTCTAATGACATTAGACCGCAGACCTGTCAGTTTAAGGAAACTTTTGGGCCCTTCGTCAACAACGGCCTTGCAAAAGAACGCTTTAAAAGCGTTAAAAACTTGATCATAGAAAGCGGCATTCTTGGCCCTTATTAACGCTTATAACGTTCCTTTTATTTCAACGTCACTGTATATGTATATGTGTTGGTGGATTATGTTATGTTTACTATTCTCTTCTGACTGTATGTGATAATGCATTTACACGATGTGTGCCCCACCGCTGATTAGAGACTGTATTGCCATGTGATTTTATTACTTGTATTTTGGAGACTTTCTTCTGCAGTGCCGTGGAATTATTCAACTTCTTCATTGTATGTACCACGTGTGAAGAAGAAGACGCGCCTCCGTCCAGCGGCATCGCCAACGCTCGGCCCGCTCTGCTCGCGCTGTTGGTCGCTGGTGTTTTTGGAGACGGTGCTCCACGCTGCCTCGCCGTTCTTGGAACTCGTAGCGTCCTTGACGGACACCGCCAATAAATCTCTTTTCAATTGGTGGAGGTTGCTGCATTTCCCCCGCCGCTTGCACCCTGGAGCTTCGAACCCGAACGCTTCCGCCCATCATGACCGACAACACCGACCCGCCGGCGCCTGCGCCCCAGCCCGTCATCTGCACCGGGGTTCCTCGGCAACGTGATCCGAAGGTCTTCAGCGGTACAGATGAAACAGACGTGGAGGACTGGTTTACGTCGCATGAACGGGTGAGCGCGCATAACAAGTGGGACGACCTCGAGAAGTTGACCAACGTCATATTTTATCTTACTGGCCTTGCCCAACTCTGATTTCATAACCACGAAGTCGACATCCCGACATGGTCAACTTTCAAGACGTCTTTCACTCAAGTGTTCGGTCGACCTGCTGTGCGCAAACTACGCGCTGAACAGCGCTTCCGAGCCCGTGCACAGCAGACTGGTGAAAATTTCACTTGTTACATTGAAGACGTCGTCGACCTTTGTAAACGTGTCAACGCCGCCATGCCCGAAGCTGATAAAGTTCAGCACATCCTCAAAGGCATCGATGACGGCGCATTCCAGATGCTTTTGGCCAGGAATCCGCGCACCGTTTCTGAAGTAGCCACGTTATGCCAGAGCTACGAAGAGCTGAAGAAGCAACGCACCCTTACTCGGCAGCCTGTGCCTAAAGCCGACTCGCTAGCGAGTCTGGTTGCCGTTTCCGACCACTCTCCACTGCTTCAGCAGATTCAGGACTTCGTGGGCGAGGAGGTTGCCCGTCAACTTTCCTTGGCCCCCTTCACTCAGGAGCCGTCCTGTCGTCTGCCGTCGACGCTCAGTTCTCTCATTGCCGAAGAGGTCGCAGAAGCTGTTCCCGTCGCTCACCACCAGCCACCTGTAGCCACGCCTCTTCCGTATACGCAGACAGTGCAGCGTGTCGCCGCACCTCTTACTTATGCGCAGGCAGCGCAGCCTGTTGCCGCGCCTCTTACGTATGCGCAGGCAGTGCAGCCTGTTGCCGTGCCTCCTAACTATGCGCAGGTAGTGCGTAGGCCTCCCCAGCCGCCTTTCTCGATCCTGCAACAGTCTGCACCACCCGCCGCTCCTACTGCTTCTTGGGCCGGGCCGAGAGACAGCAATCCATGGCGGACGCCTGACAATCGTCCCATCTGTTACGCCTGCTGCATGCCTGGACACGTCGCTCGCTTTTGCCGTCGTCGCCTTCCAACTCCCGACGCCGCTGCCTGGCCGTTCCAGTATGGCGGTCAGCCCATGCGCCAATCAGCCCCGGGTGCCTCCCAGCGCTACATTTCTTCTGACCTCCCTGAATTTCCGTCACGCCGATCCCCATCTCCTCGTCGACGATCGCTCCAATGCGTCGCCGACCCGCGCCCTCCGACCAGGAAAACTAAGCGCCGCAGTTCGCGAGGCAAGAACTGCGCTATCTTCGAACTGCCCAAGTCGTCGCTCTTCTCCTGCTAACATGGTCGCAATATCTGTCGGAGGTATTTCTACTTTTGCGCTTGTGGACACCGGCGCCGCCGTTTCTATTATAGCCGCCGAACTCTGCCGTTCGCTGCGCAAGGTAACCACGCCGCTGTCTGGACTGTCGCTACACACGGCAAGCGCGCAGCACGTGACACCTCTCGCAGCCTGTACTGCCCGTGTGCTTTTACAAGGCATTTTTGTACATTGTCGAGTTTATTGTTCTTCCTGCTTGCTCACATGACGTCATCCTGGGGTGGTACTTCTTGTCCCGTCATAATGCCGTCATCGACTGCGCACGAGCTGAAGTTGAAATTTCGCCACTGTGTGACGCACCATCCCACGACGCTCTTGATCAGCCGCCTAAACTGGTCGTGCGTGAGGACACCGACACTCCACCTGGCTCTTTTGCCCTTGTCCCAGTCGTCTGCGATGCCGCCACCGATGCGACGGTCTTCTTTACGCCATCTGACATCTTTATGAGTCGCAAAGCCGTTCCACTGCCTTTTTCAACGCTTCTTATCGCCGCCGGCACCAGCAATACTTTTGTGTACAATCCGCTTTCTGCGTCGGTTACGTTGCTTGTCGGCGAATGTATCGGCCGCGTGGAACAGCTTGACTCTTTATTCTTTGTTACCGTGCCAGACGACTCTTTCCATCTTGACTCGCATGAACTCCTCGCCCTTTCAACGCATGATGAGTCGTCGAGTGACATCTTTTTTTACGTTTTGAAACGTTGTTTGAGAAGTATTTATGTTCTAGTGCTTGTATGAGAAGGTTGTTTGACATGTAATCTTGTATGTTGAACCTTGTATGTTGTAGTTTATACCCATTCAAGAGCTAAGGAGTAACCGGCGCCTTATTTGTGCATGCGTCAACACCTCCTTGTATCATATCAATAAAAAAAAGGTAGATAGTGAAGGGTAACTCGACTCACGCATGGATGTAAATGCTGGCGTGTCAAATCAAGGGTGAGAGGAAAAGTGAGGCGGCACCCGGGTGTGCTCTCCTCCACACACCAGTTAAACGCATTTACCGCAAACTGGTTCCGGCTCATTTTGGACGAAGGGGGCTGCACCACGTGTAAACGCTGCCGCGTAGTATTACTGTGATCCGACAGGAGATGCGATACGCTACTTTCGCATTCGTGCAAAGGCGGTTGTGAAAATGAGAGTCCAATTCACAAAGCTTTTCTTTAGTAAGTATAGTGTCTACCTCTGACCAGTCGCCTTCGCTATTCATATGATCTCGATTGACTTGCATCTGACCTTACAAACAGTTTCAACCTAAGAACGTTTTACCATACAGAAAGAAATTCAACAAGAGGGGACACTCGGCAAAAACTGGCAACAGGAAGCACGTCACCGTACGTCACGCTATAGTATTTATGCCGAACGTTAGCTGCCGCGAGCATCGAAAAAAAGAAAGTGAAATTAAGTTCACAGACATTGATTTATTTTTTAAACTCTTTGCTGCGGTAACTAAAACGTTTTGCGTATAAATGAACCTAAACTTTGCGACTTATATTTCTTGCCTTACCTAGCGACAGGCCAATGACGCGCCAGATGCATGCGTCATCCGCTAGACACTCCTCCAAAGTGAGCGAGGGCGGCTGCGCGCGGCGACCCGTCTGTTTCCTTTTTTTTTCAATGTAACCTGGTTTACTAGGCTCAGCGTATTCTTGCATTCATTCTGCACTGTGACAATACACCATTGCACTATTGAACTACGGCAAGGTGAGAAATCTTGTTTCACAGTCTATAACATAATTAGGCTTACGGCACGGGACCGAGACTTAAGACGCAGTTACCGAAAAACAGCTCGGCCATCCTGGCACGCAGTTAATTTGAGTTAATGAATCGTGCTGGGACATGTTTCCGACACTTCCTAGGGAATTATTGTAACTTATTTCGGTTTTTGAGGCACACTGGCCGCACAGGGTGCCGTGTCGCAGTTAGCGAGAACTGACTCGACCGTGTTGCGTAGTCTAGTGCATCTTGCTAGGAGAAGTTTGTGCCGCTTTGTCTGACGCCAGACATTACTGAACAGTAATTTTGTTACTTTCTGGGGTACTTTTGAGGCACGCTGGCCGCACAGCGCGCTGTGACGCAGTTGGCGATAAGCAGCTCGGCCGTGGTGATAAAGTAAGTTTGGCGTGTAATGAATCTTAGAGGGACAAGTTTGTGACGTTTTTTGTGGCCCCGCAACAACATATACCTTCTTTCGGTACTCACGTCTGTTGAAAACGCGATGGGTGATTGCCAAGAGTGATAACATATGGGAGTGTGTTGCTGGCGCCGGATGAACGCGCAAAAGATAACGCCGAGGAACATATCAGAAACTTGTTATTCGAAAATTCCGACTTCTAAAGGAGTGAAAACAGGCTTTGCACCCACGCATTTGTCTTGGATGCGAATAGAAGGTATTCTGCGAACGTCTAACATGAGGCTCTATTCTGGACATTCCGCCATTTTCTTTGAAGCGTGACGTACGCGCGACGCTTACACAATGGCGCCGATAGCCCCGATTTGCTTTCGTAACGTGACGCAAATTTGACGTTTCGCCTAAGAAACTGTAATGTAGGCATTGAACATAGCGTGGCTGATAAAGCAAAACAGTTTTCCTCCCCAGTAAAAATAAAACAGCTAGCTCAACGCGTATGATTATTGCATCAAAATCGTTTCTCGCTTCCGTCGTCTGCATGCGCGCAGGCTGTCGTCTGCTTCATTAGCTAGGATGCGTGTCCTCGGGAAACGGAATGAGTCATCGTATATTGGCGCCCACGCGCTTGCTTTCTACCTTGAGACAACATACGCGACCTGCCAGTGATGATCAGCGCACGCTCTATAGGCGGCGTTATCGCTATCTCGTGATCCGCAAGTGACTCAGCCCGACTCGTCTGGCTGAGAAGCCGCCGAATATCATCGATAGCGTTGCGCGCGCCACAGGTATCCGCTTGAGCGACGCAAACGCCGGCACTGCCATCTCTTGTGCACTTCGCTGCTTACTCGCTCCGCGAGAGGAAACTTCAAGACGCCGTCTTGTGTGCATTTCTTTTTGAAAATTAAAAAGTCACCGTTGTCATAGCCTTTGATGACGCGAAAAGTCATTAATATTGATTACAATACAAACGCAACAGTGAAAAGTGCGAAATGTCGCAGAAAGTTTGCTAGTTTCAACCAATATTATTTCAAATAAACGTGTTTTTAATAAAAATGATGGTGCAAAACACAAATGTCAACACCACCCGAGAGCGATGCAAATGCTATGAACACGCGTTGTGAGCAAAAGATTTTTATGGCCCGAAATTACAGGGAAAATGCGGCGATACGCTTGCCTCTCCACTGCCATTGCATATGGCCGCTCATTACCATAATTCGCGCGGCTCGTCTCACCACAAATTATTACGGAAAATCTCTGCAATGGCGGCCTAGCGCAACGTCACGCAACGTCAAATTGACGTTTACGAAACGGCCCTTCCTGTGACGCTCCTCACGGGATATTCCTTAAGCCAATGAACAAGCTGACATGCCGGCTATCTTGATCGCCACCACATATTCGCGAAATTGCAGATGCATTGCACGAGCTTCTGCATGCTGCCGTCCACTTTCTTTTTAAAGCGCTAAAGTCGCAATATAGGCGCCAAGGACCACAAAAAAGTATTAGTCGATAAAACTTGCAGCTCCACGTCACGCTTCGTCATTCTGACGAAAACGCAATATTGCATTTTGCAAAACTTCCGTTTCCCGGCACAAATTTCGAAACACGTGACCTCTGGACAGCCAATGAGACAGCCAAGATGGCGGATAATGGCGGCCGTGCAGCCGCCATGCGTGTCCAGAATAGAGCCCATGGTCCGGCTGGGAGCCTATGTTGCGTCCGTCTCTGTGTATGTAGCGTACCGGCACGTCGCCCGTGGCTAAGTTTTGGAAATGCGAATAAGCCCGTGTATTTGGGCTGCCAAAGTGCAGGAAATAATGCCCGGAAATGAGGGAACGCTTGGAAATCGGATGTTTTCATATTTTATGGTATTGTTTGGTATGAGTCAGGTATTTTCTACGCCATGCATGTATGTAAAAGCGAATTGCTTTTGTTTGTAATGCCGCCTATTCACCGCTTTCGCACGTTTCGCCTCTACATGCAGTATTCCTATGTCTAAATACCAAAATGACACATGCTTGTAACATGCTGTTACGTGCTTGTAAATGTAACATTGTCATGATATGGACGGAAGCGCGCGAAAAACAAAAAGATATTGCCGTGTTCGCCGTGCGGGGGCGATGATGAAGTGGTGTGATCGCGTGGCGCGTGGTGCGTGCAAGTGTTCGGAGCTGCTCGGCGTTGAAGGCCAGCCGGTTCTCGCTGGACGCCCGGTCCAGAGAACCCAGATCGCCCACTACGCCGTCCTTGGACGCAAAGGACCTGCGTTCCTGCTGGGCAACCGGTCCAGGGAGCCAGGCGAACGAGGTAACTCGTTCTCGGATGCCAGTGACCTGCGTTCCTGCTGGGCAACCGGTCCAGGGAGCCAGGTGAGCGGGGTAACCGCGGTCCAGAGAGCCAGGCGAGCGGGGCAAGCGTTCGAGCGAGCCAGGCGAGCGGGGCAACCGGTCCAGGGAGCCTGAAGGGCTTGTGTTCCTGCTGGACAACCGGTCCAGGGAGCCAGGCGAGGTGGTCGCTTTCCCGGGCCACTGCCACGACCAGCCTGCTGCCGGAGGCGAGAGCAGTAGCGAGAGCGGTTACACGGCTACCACGGCTGTGTCTGCTACCGTCGCTGCTGCAGCTGCAGATCCCATGATACTGTGGGTAGGCCCATGGTGACGTCGTCCAGCCGTCAGCCGACCCTTCGGGACCGACATCGGCCTCTACGCGTCAACGGACTTCACGCAAAGGGAACGCACGGCGAGAGACTTTATCAAATATAACAGGACACTCTAGTAGCAGCTTCGGGACTGCATGCATTAACAAACTTAAGTACGTGTCCATCGTGATGTCTGTACGTCTTTGTGCTGTTAATATATATTCTGTGTTTGTGTGCACTCGAGTGGTCGATTGCGTTCCTTGGTGAGTGGTCCTGGGCCCAAACCTCATTACATTTTCATCACCAATCAAACGTCACTGATAATCAGTTTCATCACAATCTGGCGAGCCTGCCAGGATACCGCTCGTAAAATCATCGAAGGAAATTATCCTCCCTCGAGTGCACGCTCACAGAGAACTAAACGATGGATACAGAAAGATTAGCCACTATTGGATCACTGCTAGGATTGTCAGGCGTGGAATTGCGTACGTGGATTGAGAACGAACAGGCAAAACAAAGAGCGGAACGAGCTGCGGAGAGAGAAGCAAGTAAGGAAGCCGACGAAAGAACTCGACAAATTCTTGAGCTCAAATTGAAGCTTCAAGAAGGAGCTCAGAGTGAATCCGCACAAATCAACACTGATTCGATGTCTCTTCAGAGTGCCGCCTCTTCAGTTCTCAACCCACAAAAGTTGCTTCCGTTGTTCGATGAGCGACGCGATGATTTGCATGCGTACTTGCAAAGGTTCGAGCGCGTGGCAACAGGACACGATTGGCCACAAGAGAAGTGGGCATTAGCTGTGAGCATGTGTTTGAGTGGTGAAGCGCTAACAGTAATTGGCCGAATGACTCCCGCTGATTCATTAAACTACGAGAAAGTAAAGAAAGCTTTGCTGCAGAGGTTTCGATTCTCTGCGCAAGGTTACCAGGAGAAAATTCGCAAGGCAAGGTCAGAGGATGGAGAAACCGGGAGACATTTAGCTGCTAGGCTTTCAGGGTACTTCGACCACTGGATTGACATGGCTAACGTGTCCAGAACGTTCGACAGCCTTCGAGACCACATGGTCGCCGAACAGTTTATCCGGTGTTGCCATCCAAAGCTTACTATATTCCTGAAAGAACGAGAATGCAAGTTACTCCAAGAGCTAGCTGATGCGGCTGATCGGTTCATTGAAGCTCAGAACCTATCGAATCTCGGGAAGGTTACGGAGGACGCAAAAGACGTCACAAGGAATCCTACCGACGCTCCAAGAAAACCACCACCAAGGTGTATGCTTTGCAAGCGCCTGGGGCATCAAGCTCATGAATGTCGCAACCCAGCTAAAGAAGGGACAAAGTGCAAGTTCTGTGGGAAGGTTGGTCACAAGAGCGACGACTGCTGGAGCACGAAGGCGCATAAAGAGAAAAGTTCAGCCTGCGTGGTCAACGAGAACCGCTATGATTTTTCTTTGTGTCACCCAACTGGAAAACACAAGAAAGGGAAAAATCGCGACACTTTTGATAAAAAACCGGATCAAAGAAAACCCATTTTTCTGGTGGAAGGAATGCCAGTAGTTGAAGGGCAAGTTCTCAGTCGAACAATTAGAGTTCTTCGTGATACGGGCAACAATACTGCAATTATCCGAAGAGACTTAGTTCCTGATCAGAGTTTGACTGGAAAGAGTAGCAGAGTCCTGCTTATTGATGGCTCTGTAATTGATGTGCCAGAGGCCAAACTCCAGGTACATACACCGTACTTTACTGGAGAAATCACAGCCTTATGTATGAAAAAGCCGCTTTATGATCTTGTGCTCGGAAACCTACTGGGTATCAGAGGACCTCAGGAGCCAGATATTAACTGGAAGCATGCTACAGCCGACCAAAGAGACACTGCGTCGCTGAACTCGAGTGAGCAATTGGTACCTGTGGAGCACCCTCACTATGTTTCCGCCATGGTCAAGCCACAAGAGGATAAGACGACTCCATTGTGCGCACCAAAGATAAAGTGGTGTGACGTTAACAAAGACCAGTTTGCAGAGGAACAGCAGAAAGACAAAACGTTGAAATCTCTGTTTGCTAAAGTCGACAGAAAGTGCAAGTCACCAAAAGGCCACTGCTACTCGTTCCTTGAAAAAGGTGGGCTTCTCTACCGACAGTACTGTCTTGCTACCGGCAGGACATTTAACCAGCTTGTCGTGCCGAAGATGTTTAGAAGACCTATACTTGAAGTCGCACACGAAGGTCTTATGGCCGGACATCAAGGCATTCGGCGCACGACTGATCGAGTCTTGGCGGATTTTTACTGGCCAGATCTGCATGGCGACGTGAAACGTTTCGTCAAGTCCTGCGATAAATGCCAGCGAACAACACCAAAAGGCAAAATAGGTGTTGCGCCTCTGGGCAATATGCCTATCATACGTACACCTTTTGAGCGAGTTGCGGTCGATTTAATCGGTCCTTTCTCACCAAAATCAGAACGTGGCAACCGCTATATTCTAACCCTCATAGATTTTGCCACACGATATGCGGATGCCATTGCTCTCCCTGCAATTGATGCTGTGCACGTGGCAGAGGGAATGATTGAGATCTTCTCTCGCATTGGTCTACCCAAAGAGATCGTAAGCGACCAAGGAACAAGCTTCACAGCAGAACTCATGGAAGAGGTGGGCCGTCTACTTGCCATCAGGTTTCTCCGAACGACTCCCTATCATGCCATGGCGAATGGGCTCGTTGAGAAGTTCAACGGTACCCTGAAGACCATGCTAAAGAGGATGTGCCAGGACAAACCTCGATCATGGGACAGGTACCTTGCTCCACTGCTCTTCGCCTACACAGAGGTGCCGCAAGCAAGCCTGGGCTCCTCGCCTTTTCAATTGATTTATGGCCGACACGTACGGGGACCACTCACAGTGCTCAAGGAGCTGTGGACCAATGAAGATATCGACGGCGAAACTCGCACAACATACACCTATCTTGTCGATCTTCGAAATCGCCTTGAGGAAACATGCAAACTCGCCCATGATGAGTTGGAGAAGGCACGCGCAAAGCAGAAAACCTACTTTGACCGGAAGAGCCGTCCTCGTAAGTTAAACGTTGGCGATAAAGTACTTCTTCTGCTGCCGACTGATTCGAACAAATTACTAATGCAGTGGAAAGGTCCATTTGAAGTTGTCGAACGGAAGAATGAGGTCGACTACGTTTTGAACATAAGTGGAAAAAGAAAAATATTCCACATCAATATGCTCAAGAAATATGAGGAACGCGAACCTTTACAAGTGCAGCAGGTCTCTGCCATAACAGAGATCACCAAGCCTTTGACAGACCTCACACGGAAAGGACCAAACAACAGTCTCGCGTGGGGACCGGCTCAACAGCAAGCGTTCAGCATTTTCAAGAATAAGCTCGGCAATGCTCCCATTCTACAAGCACCGAACATGACAAAGAGTAGGATAGCATCTGAGCGGATTACCTGAGCCGTGTCTAAATCGCTGAACGAACAAGTGTATATTACCATAGAGTTAAAATTTTTAACCTTTGGATTGCTAAAGGACAAGAAGACAATTACCGATTTTACTTTTAAAACAACAGTTGTATATGTAGTGAACTCGTCAAAGTGTACCTCCGCGCAACACGTTGGCCTTTGTTTTCCGCCTTCTTCCCCTATAGAAAAGTTGTAAACAACTTTCTTAAAACCGGGGGTTGTCATGATATGGATGGAAGCGCACGAAAAACAAAAAGATATTGCCGTGTTCGCCGTGCGGGGGCGATGACGAAGTGGTGTGATCGCGTGGCGCGTGGTGCGTGCAAGTGTTCGGAGCTGCTCGGCGTTGAAGGCCAGCCGGTTCTCGCTGGACGCCCGGTCCAGAGAACCGAGATCGCCCACTACGCCGTCCTTGGACGCAAAGGACCTGCGTTCCTGCTGGGCAACCGGTCCAGGGAGCCAGGCGAACGAGGTAACTCGTTCTCGGATGCCAGTGACCTGCGTTCCTGCTGGGCAACCGGTCCAGGGAGCCAGGTGAGCGGGGTAACCACGGTCCAGAGAGCCAGGCGAGCGGGGCAAGCGTTCGAGCGAGCCAGGCGAGCGGGGCAACCGGTCCAGGGAGCCTGAAGGGCTTGTGTTCCTGCTGGACAACCGGTCCAGGGAGCCAGGCGAGGTGGTCGCTTTCCCGGGCCACTGCCACGACCAGCCTGCTGCCGGAGGCGAGAGCAGTAGCGAGAGCGGTTACACGGCTACCACGGCTGTGTCTGCTACCGTCGCTGCTGCAGCTGCAGATCCCATGATACCGTGGGTAGGCCCATGGTGACGTCGTCCAGCCGTCAGCCGACCCTTCGGGACCGACATCGGCCTCTACGCGTCAACGGACTTCACGCAAAGGGAACGCACGGCGAGAGACTTTATCAAATATAACAGGACACTCTAGTAGCAGCTTCGGGACTGCATGCATTAACAAACTTAAGTACGTGTCCATCGTGATGTCTGTACGTCTTTGTGCTGTTAATATATATTCTGTGTTTGTGTGCACTCGAGTGGTCGATTGCGTTCCTTGGTGAGTGGTCCTGGGCCCAAACCTCATTACATTTTCATCACCAATCAAACGTCACTGATAATCAGTTTCATCACAAACATGTTTGTAATTTACTTTTTTTCAGCTGGTGCCGTCCGGTGGAGCTTCATACGGGTACTGCTTACCTGGGGTCAAAACGTTAGATGAACGCACAAAGCGCGGAACGAGCTTTTATATAGAGCAAAATAAATATTTCCAGATTTCACAAAAGGTCGTGCGTCTACTTCGTGAAATTGCACGTGGCACAGATTCGATGGGACTTGACGAGATCGTTCGCAATCATTTTTACCAAATAATAAACCGATTCCGCACGAAGAGCAAAAAAAGGGGCGGAGGCGCAGCCGGCGTGCTAGCTGTCGTTCAAAATGCGCGCGCCCAAAACCGAAACCAGAAGTGATTTATGCCAACCGCTTGACGCGCTGCAGTCAATTCGGCCGCTGGGCTCTATGGGAGTGTCCTCTCTTGTTGAATTTCTTTCTCTATGCTTTTACAGCGACGCTAGCGGTCTGCGGCTAAGACCCGGGATTTTATGGCGCCCGCGCAGAAAAACTCTCCCCTAAGACGTGACAGTGAAAAAGCCAATAACAAAAAAAAATTGCCCGCCAATCCACCCTGTGAAGGTGGTTGGAAAGCGAAGCTTTTTACGCCACCCTCACGGTGACTGCGGCGCACTTGATATTTCACACACTACAACGTAACTTTAACCACGGCCTTTATTATTATTTACTTCACAACAATGTTCACTACTGCTTTATGATCGGTGTGATATACACTACTAGACTACCCCATAGTGGGGTAGTCTAGAAAATGAACCGAAGCAGTTACTAGGCTGGAAGGGTTTCGAATGACGTCAACCCTCTTTCAAGCAGCTGCATAAGCTTTGAAACAGCTGCAATGTAATCTTACGGACTGCGCCGAGCCTGTTTCCGTGGTTTGCCCGCAGCCCTTATCATCCATCATGTTGGCTCATCACTTTGAAGCTTGTTTTTGTGGTTTTTCTTGCGAAAACGAGTGCTTAGTTGTACGCTGAATGCCTGAATTCAAGTAAGCTATACTGCTATACCTGCAATTGTTAGCGGTTCGTCGGGATCATTTTTTGATTACAACGAAGGACACGACAGAACCCTTGGCTGGTAGAGGTACAAAGCTTCGCTTTAAAACTAACGTATATCGCCGCTCGCGTCGAAGCTTAAAGCCCCTATATATAAAAAGTAGCGCCATTCTTAGATCTTGCCGCTCCCGCGCTCACCCCGGCGTTTCCTCCTCGCCGCCTCCTGCCGCCCCAGCCTCCTCCGCTCCCCCATTGGTCAATCCGTGTCACGTGGAAGCACGCGTAGCGCTTTTGTATATTTTTTTGCTTTCCAGCGCGCTCCGACTGCCATTCTTGGGCCTGTGCGACGAAAGTGCTGTACGCACAAACGGATCAAACGTGTTTGGGATAAGAACTTCGTTGTGATGGCATGCTGCTGCGCCTTAAGTTGCCGCAACCGACAAGGCGAGGGCAAAAGGCTTTTTTTGTTTACCATCCGGCGTGCGCAAACGCTTGCTGCACACTTGATATTTGCGCCGTCTCGCATCGTCGCATTGCTACTTCCAAAACGGCATTATTAAGACCAGTTACTGACTGACGAAGCAAAATCTCGCCTCAAAAACTTCTCGGCAGGGTGCGATCGAAGTTTTCCTCGGATTTCCTCTGGTAGCGCGTTAGCTGTCGTCTTCCACGGCAGGCCCGACGCAGGCGGCGCTACTGTCGATATCGCGCCTCGATCGCGCTGGTCGCGCCGAGCGCGATAGTGGAACTGAGGAGGAGGGAAGTGGATGGCGCTACTTTTTATATATAGGGGTTTTAGTCGAAGCTCGGTGGACCAGCCACCTGTGTCTAAAACGATGCGTCTCTGTGAACGATTGATGTAGTGCGTGACGTAGTGTGCGCCTGATAAGGCAACCAAGGGGATAGGGTTGCCCTTATGAAAAAATTTAATGTCTTTCTATAGAGAGGCTGATGTCTTTATGCAACAGAATCATTTGAGTGGCTAATGACTGTCTAATGCGCTTTCTGATGTATTCCTAATGTGAGTCTATTACAAATTGGCCACCGTATTTTTATAGAGTACCTGATGCATGAGTTTCTGATGTGCACCTGACGCATGAGTTTCTGATGTGCACCTGACGCATGAGTTTCTGATGTGCATCTGACGTACGAGTTTCTGATGTGCACCTGACGCATGAGCTTCTCATGCGTTTCCTAATGACATGCAATTGAACGTTAACATTAGGTTGACATTAAAGGCTGCAATGCAGATATCTCTATTGCTGGTCATGCAAGCGAATGTTTGCAGTACACAGGTCAATAGATATTTTTTTTTGGTTCATTGCTATTCTAACACAGTGCATTAGTAACCCTTCTGAATGCCTGCACACTTGGCTTTCTATGCGCTACATTAACATTCCTCAATTTGCATGGCACAAATTATCAACATGAAAGTATGGTCACTACAAAGAGTTGTAATGTAAACTCCAGCAGACCATTTCTGGCAATGAGTGGCTATCCATCGTTCTATATATGCGAGTCTACCCATGCCCATCAATCTTGGATGCCTAGCGATGCAGGCATTTGGATACAAATGCTGCATTGTTGAGCCAGCTATAAATTAAACAGGGTAATAAATGAGCAGATGTATATATAGTTGAATTGGTTCATATTTATTTAAGAATGTGCTGACATAGAAATCGCAAACATGACTAGATAGCACATACGAGGTGTTCTTTTTAGTTGCACCAAATTTTTGAAATTAGAAAGATGTGAATCTTGGTCACGTTATCTTTACCATTCAAGTGTACGGATTGGCAGCCTCTAGATACATAGCAATTTCAGCACTTACATGCATAATTACCGAAGTTACACTAATTAATTTTCTAATTATCAACAATAGGTAGCTACAGCAAATGAGTACTGAGTACAAATGAGTACTACCTATCCCAACAGTCAAATTTTGAGTAGCGGAGTTCATGTGGGAGCTACGCGAACAATTAGTTCCCCTTGGCAGGCTCCTTGAAACCGAAACTGGCCGCAAAAAGAGCGTCTGTGTCGTCGCCCCCCCCCCCCCCCCTGCCTTTCGTCACATCTCCGCCGGTCCAGCCCAACGAGCAGCTTGCATTATTTCCTGGCTGTCTGCAGCGGTGGCCTAGCGCTTCAATGACGGTGGGCCGCCAAATTTACTTCGTCATTCTGTTGGGCATCATGTTGCGCTGTAGCGCCAACCCTGCTCCTTAAATTGGGCTTTTAGATACTGCAGGCACGGCATCATATCAGTCTGTAGCGTCGACTGCGAACGCCGCAGATAGCAAGGAAATAATGCAAGCTGCTCGCGGGGCCGGACTGGCGCTTACCTCGGAGATGTTACGAAAGGCAGGGAGGCAGTTAAAAAAAAATTAAATTATGGGGTTTTACGTGCCAAAACCAGTTCTGATTATGAGGCACGCCGTAGTGGGGGACTCCGGGAATTTGGACCACCTGGGGTTCTTTAACGTGCACCTAAATCTAAGTACACGGGTGTTTTCGCATTTCGCCCCCATCGAAATGCGGCCGCCGTGGCCGGGATTCGATCCCGCGACCTCGTGCTCAGCAGCCCAACACCATAGCCACTGAGCAACAGGGAGGCAGTGACATCGACGACACAGACGCTCTTTTTGCGGCCTAATTCGGTTTCAAGAAGCTTGCCAAAGGGAACTAATTGCTCGTGTAGCTTCCACATGAACTCCGCTATTCAAAATTTCATCGTTGGGATAGGTAGTGTCGACGACGGGCCCCAAAGTACTCATTTGCTGTAGCCACCTATAGTTGATAATTAGAAAGTTAATTAGCTTAACTTCACTAATTACACACTTAAGACTAAATTGCTCTGTATCTAGAGGCCGCCAATCCGTACACTCGAATGGTAAAGCTAACGTGACCAAGGTATATATTTTTCTAATTTTAAAAATTTGGTGCAGCTAAAAAAAAACACCCTGTATTTACAGGACCACCTGCTTTCCAGGCTACTTAATCTCCCTGCTTAGCATGGAGGACAGGCTGCTTTTGAGCTGCACATTTGTCGTCCTGAACTTGCTGGAGGATGTAACCTGCAAGAAACAAGATGAAAATTTAGCATAGCATTGTAGCACACTAGCAGAACAATACTAACTTTCTATATCATTCGGTGGAACGTGAACGAACAGATGCTGAACTTCAACCAATGTCAGATGCATGGTGCCGCCATTATTTATGGCTGTGCACACGAAGGTAGCGAGAGTGTGTCCTCTGGTGGTCAGACGTGCGGAGTGCCTTAACGGGAAGAGGAATGGCGCATGGCAAAATTCCCGAACGACCTGCTAGTGTGTGCATATGTTTGTGAATGACCAGGTGCGTGTATAGCCACTGTGTGTGTGGGTCCAGCAGCCCTGAAAAAGCAAGGGGTGTGCGATAATGGACCAAGAGGCACAGCAATGGATAGTAGCGTGCAATACGAGCTAATTGAGTGGATGTGCACACATGAAGTGTGTTGTAAATTACACCTTTTAAAAATAATGTATTGTAATGCTGTTCTAATTACATTTACACTTTTCTATTTACTGTGCACTTATTTTGGTCATTGCTAACATTTACTAGCAAATAATTATAAAATTGCAGCACCTTTCTAGACACTATTTACAGAAAAATGTATAGCTAAAATTTCATTTCTTTACGAACAATATTTTGCATAGGCCCCAGTAAACAATGTGCTATACAGTTTGCTTTAGCTTAGCTGCACCAAAATTTTCAAAATTGCCTGTGGCAGATAGCACAATTCCAATATTTGACCTAAACTACTCAATTAGACAGCCATTACTTCCATGAGAAATCAAAATGCCTAATTGAAAAATTAAAATAATTATGCTAATTAACATTTTAATTAATTCCGATACAGCACATATTTATATATACGAATTATAGCCCGCAGGTTCGCAAGTCGATCCACTTGGAACGAATTTTTGGGACTGAACCAGTTTCGAGATAATTTTCAAAGTGTCCGACAAAATGAATGGGCGTTCCAGTTAACTTTTTAAAGAAAATGCTGTTTTCTGCATTGAAGCACAAAAGTAACTGGAACACTAATGCATTTCGTCAGACACTTTGAAAGTTAATATCTTGAAACTAGCGCAGCCCAGAAAATTTGTTCGAAGTGGATACACCTTGGAAACTTATTAGCTACAGTTTGTAGATTAAGATATGTGCCGTAAATAATTAATTAAAGTTATTTATTGTAATTTGGTTAAATATTCAATTAAGCATTTTGATTTCTTACGTAAGTAATGGCCACCTCATCGAGTAGTTTAGATCAAGGATTAGAACTGTGTTATCTGCCACAGGCATTGTTTTTAATTTGATGCAGCTAAAATAAAACACCGTGTATATAAATATAGTAGTATTTTTACCAAAGTTTAGGTGCTAATAGAGCAATGTAGCAGCTACTTGGTTCATGACTTCAGGACAAAAAGTACTGTGCTAAGCAGACGAGGACGAAGTTAGACAAGGAATGACATTACAGGCGCCAACTTCCAACTGTTTATTCGGCAGAAAACACGCTGTTTTATACATGACACCGTCCAAAGTAATCTTAGTAAAAATAAACGAACAGGAGTGAAGGGATCCAACAAGTGCTCGTGAGGCAGTGATCATCACAGTAGAGAGGAATGCAAAGGTTACAGCAGGGACCTTAACTGAACCGTCAGGCAAGCACGTAGGAACACGCGTCCATTACAGGCTCAAATCAAGTGGCATACAAACACGACAGCTGCATGTTCTAATCTTGGTGGTGATTACAGGCTATCATTAAGAACGACAATTCTTTGTCACTTAATATTATTGACTGCGTGCTAACACACTGACTGCCTGCTCTATTTATTAAGAACGCCTCGATTATTTCCATTTCAGTGCGGTTTCTTGCTTTCCTTAGAAAGGGCATTTGCTCCAGTTGTGGCACACAACCACAGCACCTGCAGTGCCCGCCCGTGTTGCTGTTGACCACCAGCATGTGTACTGGACAAATAGGACGATGCTTCAACGATCGTGCAAGAGCACTGGTTGGTGGTCAACAGCAACACGGGCGGGCACTGCAGGTGCTCTGGTTGTGTGATTTGAGCCTGTAATGGACTCGTGTTCCTATGCGCTTGCCTGATAGTTCAGTTTAGGTTCCTGCTGTTACCTTTGCATTCCTCTCTACTGTGATGATCACTGCCTCACGAGCCCTTGTTGGATCCCTTCACTCCTGTTTGTTTATCTTTACTATGACTACTTTGCACAGTGTGATGTATAAAACAGCGTGTTTTCTGCCGAATAAACAGCTGGATGTTGGCGCCCCTATATGTCATTCTTTGTCTAACCTCGTCCTCGTCTGCTTCGCGCCGTAATTTTTGTCCTCGAGCTTATGGCAATCATCACAGAGAATGACAAGACTATTTGAATAAGAAATTTAAGAAAGGTACTTTTTGTTTTAAGCAAAGAAACTGGATTGATGTGCACTGCGCTAAAATGCAGGAGAGTTTCACTCCACCAAAATTGAGGGCACAACTATGCAGTTATAGAATGCAATATTGCGGTTTCGCTACACTTGGTCTTGCCAGCACGCTTTTTTGTATGAACACTCAAAGAGGTGTATACAACAAACATCAACACACATTTTCCCACAAAACTGTTTAAGTCATTGCATCCAACTATTCCAGATTTCTGCAAGAAACACCGGGGCTGTTTATTTCGAATAATTAAAATTACTGCTGAGTGTAGAGAGGCATATCATTCCAAATAGAGGTGGGATGGTTTATAAGGAATACATTAAAATCCTCATTCCTGCACATTGTGTGCACTGAGGCAGCTCAGGTAAAATTGTGCGTATACATCACGAATATTAAAGCTAGTTACAGCCGCACCACACTACAACAAATGCTGCGATGACAAAATTTCCACCATAAACATTTTCTATTCACCATCAGCTGCCCACACATGATAGAAAGAAAAATGTATCATTACAAATAGCTATCAGTGAGCCATGTCTGCTTCGACAGTTCTCACAAACACAACCAGTTAGGGAAGGGGTGCTCGTTAAGGACTTCGCCAAGGATCAATGGACCATGGCAACTCGACAATTTAGCAAGGGCTGATGATTTTGGGACAGTTGGCGTGGAATGACCCACACAAATGGTGGCTTTCCTTCATGAGAGTGCAAAGGTGGTTTCCGTTTGTGAGCCTCATCTACAGAAATTATGAAAGTACGCTACACTGCCCGAAAGTACAACTTTCCCATGCCCCAATATTATTCAGTCTGCACAATGAAAATAATACATACCAATTACAGCATTCAGATGAACTGGATCCAATCCCTCCTTCACTGGGTCCTTCTTGTGCCTGTTACTGCCCTTTCCATAAAGGCTCTTGCCCTGAACCTCAGCCTCCCCAATGCGGTCGTGCATTGCCGCCATAGGACTTCAGGCCAGATAAGATCGTTCACCTATTGTCACCCCCAGTGGAAAATTGACACGAGAAATCAGTGAGGCATACCACATAAATAACGCATGTGTGAGCCAGACCCATTATTAATGCGTGAAAAAGGCCATCCTTCGTAGATAAAAAGGGATAGAAATTAGTCTATGTCTGCTTACTTTTTTCTATGCAAATACTGTTTTAATGCAAGCACACATCCAGTCTTACTTTATTTAATCCTTCCATCAAAATGCCAGTTGTTAGCCGAGGTCAAGTTGTATATTTCCCTTCCCCTCCCTGTGTATACGTATATAGAAACTTCATTTGACTGGAAAATGTGTTAAGGAGCGGTGTTCAAAGCCCTCAGTCCAGGGCCCCACTGGCCTCTGCAGCCTGCCTGTGTAAATTTTGTCCTGAAAAGTTAAATGAACTGACCGGCATGCTCAAAAGGACACTACAAATTTGACCTAGTGGACACGGGTGGTTCTCAGAAAATGTACAAATACAGTGATGGGTATCCGTCGGCATACTGTAGTAATAGTGGGTGCAAGCTAGCTTTGACATTGCTGGAGTACTTCAGCTGTCACTCGGCTGCACCTTCATATTTCAGTTTCAGAGAAATTCAAGCTCATCAAATATGTATTTGCCAGTGGCAATTATTCTGAGAACAAGACAGAAATAATTGTAAATAGCAATGTTAAACAAAGGTATGCACGCTGTATGCTTAGACCTGTGGCATATTTGACACACTACACTTCGAATACTAACATGCACAAAAACTGCACATGCGTGTAGCATAAAAAGAGAAAAAAAATACAGAAATAAAAGCTACAGCATCGGAAACAGTTTCAAAACAATAAAACCAAAATAAGAAGTAAAATATACTGTATGCAAAGCAAAAATAAAACTTAATTTGCAGCCAAGTGATCAAAGAGAGAAAAAAAAATACTCAACATCAGGACATGTTAGGTTTAGTTTTATATAGAACACGATAATTTGTGCATAATGTTACGAACACAAACAAGCAGCAAGTTTAATATACTTACACACAAATCATACCGAGATCATACTTTCAGGTACACATACACTTCATACATACCTGACGTGACATCCAGATTACACGCTGTGCTGCTGTAGCCAGGGCCACAGGTTCCCTGCCATCATGTGGACACTGCTGTGGGTCACGGCCTCACCACTACAAAATGAATTCTGTGTCAGCATATATAGCACTGGCACAATAAAACTGTCATATTGTGAACACATGCAAGGTGGCAACAGAGCATAAGGTCGAGTCATTGATGAATGTCATGATAATAGGGACCCCTTCATCAAAGTAAAATTTTGAAGACGCACGCAGCAGCACATTACAAGAAATTTTTGTTTACATAACAATTCTAGGGTTTGCTTTCATGACTTGGTTTAAGAAACTTTCCCCTATCATGTTTAGATACGTCAAAGTTATGGAAACATCCCTTGTCTTGAAAAGACAGCTCTACTAGTATGGCAAGCTGTGACTGCTTACTTTCCCCTAAAACTGCTCGTAAACCGAAAACCTGGTAAGCAGATATTATTTACTACGTTGAAGAGTTTATAAGCGAAGAAACGTAATTGCAGTAAGTATTGGTGAAGAGACTGATGGGTCGTTATATGCAACTTAAGCAGAAAAGCGGGAGCGCACGCACAGGTGCACATGATGACCACGATTATTTCAGAACGTAATGTCTCCCCCCCCCGCCCCCCCTCATCGTAAGAAAACGCTCATCAGGATATTCAATTGCGCATCGAGGCCGAGATCATACCAAGATCATACTTTCAGGTACACATACACTTCATACATACATTTGCAAAACTAAATTCTGACAACCAGCACGCAACATGCATAAACACAGGCATCACTGTTGTTTTCTACGTTCGCAAGGCACCCTATGCACACACGATATGTACGCACAACACGTGTAGTTAGCAAGCACGATTGCTTACCTTTTCAATGGCACGACGCTCTCCAAGTTGCTGGTGCTGCGTCGACGATGTTACTCCCAGCATACATGCCGCTGCGTAGTGGACGATCTGAGGCACGCTACCAATAGGAATGATTTCTTTGCGATGTCCACCCAACTTTCCACGACAACCCGACACAAAGGCCACGGCACAAAAATCGTTGGTCCATGTTTGCCTGGCGCGCCACGCATACGGCGAGTTTGCAATGAAACACAAGGTATCTTCTGGCACTTTTGTGCACGCTAACTACGTCCCATTTCATTAAAGCAAACACAAAACCACACGATCAAGCAGCTCACACAGACGACCGGCACGTTGAAGACGCAGGAAAAACAACAGCGCCACCTGCGTACTTGTGAGGTTGTTGTGGCCTCCGTGATGCCAATTTTAACCAGTAAACTCATATTTTGTGTCGTGTTGCGCCCAGCTACGTATATATGTTGCGAGATAAAACAAACCACCGAACACTCCACATTTTACGCTATAGTTTATCGTAGAAAGAAATTTTATGATGTATTTTAAATTTTGAATTGCTTCTGCCATCTGCAGCCAGCAAAAGCATGGTCTTAGAGATTGGGGTTATGTTGTCCTTTGAAAGCTATCGCTGGGGCGTGATTTGAATGATTTGTGTACCACCTTCCTTCTAGATAACTTCCTGATGTCGTTAACGTCAACTTTAGCCCCAGAAATTGTTGGAACGATCTCTGAGGTACACATGTGCAGTGTGCGATGTTTCAGTGCGCGTTGTAACTGTCGGAAAGCATCAAAGCTACGATATTCCCTCGCTCGTGTGGCGCAGGTTACACCCGTGTCGTCCGAATCTTGCTTTCGTGTTTGTGTGCTTAATGAGCATGGGATGCGCGCCTGTCGTCCGTGCCTTCTATGTTTATGTATCGTGCGACGCACGCAGATTCCTCGAAAAAGCAATGTCTCTGCAGCTTCCATGTGTCCTATGTCAACAAGAATAGCTCTTGTACTACTTAAAAAAAACAAAAAAAACTTTAAATGAAATGTGGAATACTCATTTCTTATATATTGGTTGTTCAATGAACTATCAAAAATAATTATCGTACAATGTTCGTGCCATGGAGCTTGGACCCTTTCTGCACTATCACCAGGATCGGCCCACTTGTTTTTTGTCAACATCTCGGATATATTTTTTTCTACATCGTAACCATAGACAGCTTTGCTGTAAAAGAAAAAAAATGCGCGAGTTGGCGTCATACACATTTTTATGTAATGTGCTTTGACATTAGAAATACCAAAAAAAAGCTGTCTACTTTTTCCATCAGAAACCTTAAGGTGCATTGTCATTCGAGTTTCTGATGTACTTGTAATGCTAAACAACATTAGACGATGCATTTTTTAATGCCTGTCTGATGACACATTAGAAATGCATCAGGTCCTAATCAGAAACTCATTGTTCATTTTCATAAGGGTGGCACCCATCGGCGCAACCGCGCTCATAGCCGCTATTCTGGACATTCCGCCATTTTCTTCGAGGCGTGACGTAGGCGCGACGCTTACAAAATGGCGCTGATGGCCCCGTTTTGCTTTCGTAACGTGACGAAAATTTGACGTTTCGCCTAAGAAACTGTAATGTAGGCATTGAACCTAGCATTCTTGATAAAGGAAAACAGATTTCCTCCCCAGTAAAAATAAAGCCGCTAGCTCAAAGCGTCCGATTATTCCATCAAAATCGTTTCTCGCTTCCGTCGTCTGCATGCGCGCAGGCTGTCGTCTGCTTCATTAGCTAGGATGCGTGTCCTCGGGAAACGGAATGAGTCATCGTATATTGGCGCCCACGCGCTTGCTTTCTACCTTGAGACAACATACACGACCTTCCAGTGATGATCAGCGCACGCTCTAGGCCGCGTTGTCGCTTATGTCGTGATCCGCAAGTGACTCAGCCCGACTCGTCTGGCTGAGAAGCGGCCGAATATCATCGATAGCGCTGCGCGCGCCACAGGTATCCGCTTGCGCAACGCAAGCGCCGGCACTGCCATCTCTTGTTCACTTCGCTGCTTACTCGCACCACGAGAAGAAACTTCAAGACGCCGCCTTGCGTACATTTATTTGTATAAATTAAAATATCGCCATTGTCATAGCCTTTGATGACGCGAAAAGACATGAATATTGATTACAATACAAACGCAGTGGCGAAAAGTGCAAAAAGTTGCAAGAAGTTTGCTAGTTTCAACCAATATTATTTCAAATAAACGTGTTTTAAATAAAAATGATGGTGCAAAACACAAACGCCAACACCACCCGAGAGCGATGCAAATGCTATGAGCATGCTTTGTGAACAAAAGATTTTCATGGCCCCAAATGACAGGGAAAATGCGGCGATACGCATGCCTCTCGACCGCCGTTGCATATGGCCGCTCATTACCATAATTCGGGCGACTCGTCGCACCACAAATTATGGCGGAAAATCTCTGCAATGGCGGCCCAGCGCAACGTCACGCAACGTCAAATTGACGTTTACGAAACAGCCCTTCCTGTGACGCTCCTCGCGGGATATGCCTTCAGCCAATTAACAAGCTGACATGCCGGCTATCTTGGAACGCCACCACATATTCGCGAAATTGCAGATGCACTGCACGGGCTTCTGCACGCTACCATCCACTTTCTTTTTAAAGCGCTAAAGTCGTAATATAGGTGCCAAGGACCACAAAAAAGTATTAGTCGATAAAAGTTGCAGCTCCACGTCACGTTTCGTCATTCTGACGAGAACGCAAAATTGCATTTTGCAAAACTTCCGTTTCCCGGCACAAATTTCAAAACACGTGACCTCTGGACAGCCAAGATGGCGGATAATGGCGGCCGTGCAGCCGCCATGCGTGTCCAGAATAGAGCCTCATGCCACTGCTCCTGCGTTCGTCGTCGTCGTCTTCTTCCACAGCTGGCTCCGTTGCCGCTCATCATTCCAGCGTAGAATTTCACTTCCCTTCTGTCGTCGTAATGGGGAGGCCGCGTTTACGGGGGTATGAGCCATTGCTTAAGGGGGTACGTCCGTCTTACGTGACGGACAGATTTAATAACACAGGTCATACGCGAATCTGTGTGCGTACTTATCGTCACGATGACCACCGATCGGGACAATGAATACGTTCGTACCTTTGTTCTAAATTCTGTCTCACCTGTGTGTCGTGCGCTAAACAGCTTCGCTGCTCATCCACCTTTACAGAGTAGAATGGCTCAAGAATGTGTGTGCTTACGGGTCCACTGTATAATGTTGAATAGCAGCATGATCAAATGTTCATCTGGGTGAGAGAATATACACTGCACCCACGGCGTCACTAACGATTGTTTGCGGATTGCAATCAACCGGTGCTTGAAAGGCAGTCTCAAACTCATGATTTCAGACCCCTGGGGCTGTGTTACGTAAGACGTTTGTTCGGCAGCAGTCCTTCAGCGGGGTATGTACAGAGGTCAACACTTATGTCTAGAACGATGGAACGTCGCGCTCGAGACTGCACGAGCGACAACTGCAGTTTGAAATATGCTACATCTGAGCATGCGAGGCGCCAATGATGCGCCGGCCTTGCATTCTTATCCTTGTTTGTCGCCGCGGCTGCAACAACTACTTTGGCCGTCAAAACTACTGTCAACGGTGTAGCGCAAAAGCAAAAACAAACAAACAAAAAACGCAGCAAATTGTTCTCAGCGCCCGGTGCAAGCTATGCTTTAACATTATTCTTATTGACAATGTTATTATTGACAATGTTCGCTCACGAAACGCACAAGGAAAGCCTCCGCTTACCACTCATGTATGTTGTGCTTACATTTGACAGCGTTCTTGAGGAACCTACATAGGTTGATTTCAATAAATCTCATGAGTTCAGGATATCTAGGCAGCATTTTTCTGTATGTGCGATCGAAACCTACAATTATTGACAATTAACGTTGGCGGTTTGACGACCAATAAACGATGAAAGTAGGTTTGTAAAATTAACTCCTAACAGACGGCAATAAATGCAATGCGTTATGCAAAATCCACGGCGCAATGCGCGAGATATATGTGCGACGCAATGGCGGTATGACGATACCGCAAACTGAGAATAAGCATGCAGTATAAGGGCACCGAGCCGGGCGATTCCGCGCGTTTTTCTTTTTTGGCGGCGCTACACCGTCGACAGCACTTCTGCCGGCCAATGCAGTTGTTGCAGCCGCAGCGATAAACAAGGAGAGAAAATGCGAGGTAGGCGCGTCATTGGCACCGCGCATGCTAAGATGTGGCCTATTTCAAAAGATGTCGCTCCTGCAGTCCCGAGCGCGACGCTCCGTTGTTCTAGACATGAGTGTTGACCTCTGTACTAATCTGGCTGATTGACTTTCGCAGGCCCTTTTATCCAATGAATTCAGCATTTGCCCGTGCGGCTCTTTGCTGCCTCGTGGTGAAGGCAGGGGGCGGAAACTCCCTATACCTTCCTTGGGACACTCGGTCCCAAGGCGATACGCGGCGGCTGTGACGCTTCCACAACCGGTGGTTGCCGGCTATCTAACTGGAAATAATTCACAAACAAAACAATGCCTCTATCATGTCACTGATAGATGGAGAGGGCACGCAGCCGGGATGAGTAAAGTTGCCGTGGAAGCCCTCCTTTCCCGCTTCGCGTGCAAGCGGGCTCTGTTTGTGCTCTCTTGCAGGTCCGCTGGCCGCGCGGCGACTTTGGCCCAATCGCGGAGCAGAATCTGCTGAAGTGTGCCGTGTTTAGGAAGGGCTTTCGTTCTGCCCCGTTTACCTTGCAAGCTTCTATTCATTTATTTAATCACTGGGGCATCGCTGGTACACACCAACGCCAAGCAATTATAATAAGAAATATTTACATAGCAAACCGTGGTTAACCACCAATATTCGCTGTTAAAATGTCACCATTTCGTGAAAGTAGTCGCTTTGAAATTCCTAAATTGTGGTTATGTTTAGGGCTACAGTTCAACAAATCCGAAGATACATTGGGGGCTAGCATAAAGAAAATAACTACCTAGCACCATCATTCGTTAATTTTGTTCGTGTGTTGTGAAGTGGATCAACTATAGCTGGGCGATTTCTCAGTCAGCCAAAACTCAACACAAGTAAAAGTCGGACGTTTTTCGTTTTATTCACACATTTCGTACTGGAAGAAGACTGACCTCAACGCAGTGCAAAAGTGTCAATCTGCAGAAGTAATTTTCATTCACAACAGAAATTTGTACATAATGAGCGCAAATAGATTCCAAAAGATCGAAACCAATGCGAAAACTATTAACTATCACGGCTGTGTCTTTCTTTCTTTTTTTTTTACTTTAACCTTGGCTGTGCATGTCGACGTAAGGAGCGAACAAATTGTATAGCCGAACAAACACGCACTCAAGCTCTTTATTACAAGTATTTCACCGGCAGCCGATGGGCTGCCGTTATGACGAATGAGTCGAGGGACACTGCTCTTATGTCAGTCCACTCAGGCTTGCACATAACTGGTTTACAAATGAATACCTGCTCAAAAAATATAGTGAAATACTTGCGCTTACCGGTTGTCAATAGGAAAGCTGAAAAACTTCGCAGAACTGGAAATCACGGTGTTAGAACACCACACAGCCGCACAAGACATGTGATGCCCGATTTAGCCATCTTTGTTTAATGCGTGATTAGCCTGGTTTCCTGAGTCTTCCGTTCCTTGCACGCCTGCTCAAGGTTATAGGTCTTATCTTTCCCATTTTCATACTCGAAACGACAACCGAAGCAAGTGGCCGAGCGCGATCCGACTTGTAATAAGTGACCCGTAAAATAGCGAGGGATTGTGGGATGCGCCGTCTCCTAGCTGCTTCCGCTTCGAGTCAGCGCAGGCGCCGCCACCGCTTCGTCATTGAATTCCATTGATGAGCTTGCAGTCCGTTCTTCTTTCTGGGGTTTTACGTGCCAGAACCAATTCTGATTATTAGGCACGCCGCAGTGGAGGGCTCCGGATGAATTTTGACCACCTGGGTTCTTTAACATGCAATACAACGCAAGCGCATGGGCGTTTTCGCATTTCGCCTCCATCGAAATGCGGCCCCCGCGGCTGGGATTTGATCTCGCGAGCTCGTGCTCAGCAGCGCAACGCTTCAGCTGACTGAGCCTTGCACTTGCACTTGCAGTCCGGCTTTGCCCCCTCGAAGATTACCCGGTTGCAGGTACACCCAGCGACAAAATATTGCGGGGCACGCGAGCGTGTGGCGAAACGGTCCTCCTCGCCTACTGGCGCCGCACCCCTGGTGTCGAGACCGACGCTTGCGCGCATGCGCGTCCCTCCGTTACTGCAAGCGTGCATGTTTCTGCGCTTCTTCCTTGTGCGCCGGCGATATCCGAGTGCAGCCGCGAGGGGCCCCACTTGCGATTGGCGCTGTGGCGGCTTCGACGGGCAAAAGTAAATGAAGCGTGAGCTGGCGCGTGCCACACCGGTCGCTTTTTGTTGAGTCACGAGTGCGAATGCATATCGCCGGTCGTGAACGCAACAAGTCTTTTTTTTTTCTGCACTGCGCCTTTTCATGGCCAATGATCGTTCCTTATTTCTTTTCACGAACGAGACATTCTCCCACCGAAGAGCGAGGCAGAAAAGACGCTCTATTGAAAGAGCCAGGCAAGATAAGAAGAACTTTTTATTTCCGTTATATCCTGTCGAAGCTGCCACAGCGCCAATCGCAAGTGGGGCCCCTCGCGGCTGCACTCGGATATCGCCGGCGCGCAAGGAAGAAGCGCAGAAACATGCACGCTTGCGGTAACGGAGGGACGCGCATGCGCGCTAGCGTCGGTCTCGACACCAGGGGGGCGGCGCCAGTAGGCGAGGAGGACCGTTTCGCCACGCGCTCGCGTGCCCCGCAATATTTTGTCTCCGAGTGTACCTAGCAAAACCATCGTCGGCTGTTCAACCGTTGGCTGCTGAAATTCAAACGTTAAAAGTGAACGCATGTAACTACTGCCTTGCAGCAATCCTTGCCGAGTCAGCTGTGCACAAGCATCAGAGGAATGGCTGTCACTTCCAAAACTGTAACAAGGCCGAGACCATCCGTGAACAAAAAGAAAATGAACGTACCGTGCCCCTATCAGGCGGCGATTAGCTGTGTAAGGGCCGACACGGAATGATTCCCCAAGATATTTCTTTCTCTAACATTGACTCAGGCAACCAGAACTACGTCAGTACTCGAATGCACATATAGAGGTATTATGAAACGAGGTTTTACGGCACGAATTTAAGTGGGACACAGCAAGATACATACATAAAAAAAATAATACTCGTAACCAACTAGCCCTCGTTAGCTCCTTCCGTACAGATAGAGATAATGCGCAGCCGTCATATGACGGCGATACGGCCATTGTTGACAAAAAAGCGAGAACTTCTAACTACGTACCACTTCAAATGAACCTAGAGTTTCGACCGAGAAATGCCATTCACAGCGCGCAAAGTTATTTTCAGCGCTATAGCTGCGCCGTTATACCGACGATATCGGTTTCTAGCGATATACGATCACAGAACAGCATGCACCGCTGTAGCCATCGCCTCAGCAACCGATTTTCTACGTAATGCTTCTATACGCTTGATAAATTATCGGTTAACGATAACTTTTTCACCTGTAAGACTGACCCGAAGGCAGAGCAGTCAGTGACAGTGCGTCCTAGCAACGGCAAACGTCGTAGAGCTAAACCTGGCAGAAACAAAAAAGGCCGCCGAAATGAAAACCAGAGTTCCTTTATGAATAAAATCGTATCCTTGCCTTTCTTGGCTCGTCGTCGTAGCGCCCAGAGTGAACTGAAACCTAGAAATCAGCTGCATGAATGGTACGACATTGCTGGTGGACAAAGCAGATGGAAATCTTCGCAAGACTGACAGTTGAAACCACGTATAAAAACACGGGCGCCGTGCATGCCGCCGATGCCGCCGCGTCGTCCGTCGAACCGGACGCCGCTAGCAGACGGCGTGCCCCACAATTGCCTGCGATTGCTCGTTTTACGGGTCACCTATATCGCTGAGCGAGTGGCAAGGGTGAGTGGAGGCAAGCTCGACAACTACTTCCGGTACTTCGCCTGATTTGAAATTAAAAAAAGAAATAAAAATAACTTAGGATGCCCGGCAACTACTAGAGGCTAGTGGGCCCTTTAACAACGTAGGCAGCTCAGCATCAAATGTCGACACCTTAAAAAACCGCATCGTTGACTTGACCTGCCGAACAAGACTCATCGCCTACTGCCTGCGGAAAGGTAAAGTCCCGAAAGGAGTGAGTGCGCTCTTCGGAGATGTTTCACCTTCGCTCGGGCACAACAAGCGAGTTTGTAAGATTTTAAAATCACAACTTCGGCGACAGGTGCATTCGTTCTATGGACCTTCTTCGTGCACAGTGCTTTAGTTTGGACCCAGATTGGCTGGCACTGAAGAATTTTCGCGCAGCCAAATGTTCTGCTGCTCACATTACCGAAGCAAAGTGGAAGGAACTGCTCCAGGATGCTCGCCGCTCAAGCACCAAGACGCCCACACACGTAGGCCGTGATGGCCCCATTGTCTTGGGAAATATTAGCTTACACCGAATACCTGTTAAAGCTCGGAGTGCACAACACGCTCGAAGAAATAATAGAGGCGCAAGAGCGTTCACAGCTGCTCAGGCTATCCGGCACCCCGGCGGGCCGCAAGATACTCGATGAGATGGACCTCTACCCTGTCGACCATTGCCCCGACGCCGTGCGCATTCCCAGCGACATCAGATCTCAACTACACATCGCGCCCATTCCCCGCAATATGCACCCCACACACAACGTCGGCAGACGTCGGGCCAGGGGTAGAGCTCTACTCGAACATGTACGTAACAACCACATTGAGGCAAGCTTCGTGGATGCCGCGGCCTATGTCCAACAAGAGGCGTTCGCCGTCTCCATCGTCGACTCTAACTCCAAGATTACTTGCTGCGCTACAGTACGCACTTCGAAGCCATTTGTAGCCGAACAGGTTGCAATCGCGCTGGCTGTGCTCGATGGTCGCAGAGAGGTAATATATAGCGATTCTAAGGCGGCCATTAAGGCCTACCAAACCGGGATGGTCTCCCCTCAGGCCCTTCGCATTCTCCAAAGCTTCAAAAGTATCTCTCCGCATTCTCTCATTTGGTTTCCCGCTCACTTGGGGTCGATTGAGGGCTCTCCCTCTAACCCTAATGAGAGCGCGCACGAGGCCGCGCGAGGACTCACTGACCGCGCCGCCTCCGCAGTCCCCCTACCCCGCGGGGAACCATTGATGACGTATAATGAAATCACTAAGCATTATTATCTGTCAAGACGGGTATTCCCCCTCCCGCACCCTGCCTTATGCAGGGCGCGGGCGGTGACCCTTCGACTTTTACAAGCTCGTGCGTATCCTAACCTTGCGGTTCTTCACGCTATATACCCTGAAAGGTATCCCAGTGCGGACTGCCCTGCCTGTGGACTAACGGCAACATTTAACCATGTGTTGTGGGAGTGTGAAGCCATCGGCTCCGCCTTCAGCGAGGATAGGTGGGCTGCGCTTTTGGGCAGCTCCGAACTCAACGACCAAACCCTGGCCGTCCAGAGTGCCCGCGATCGGGCCGTCAAGCTCGGCTTGCCGGTCCCTACGTGGGACTAGCCGGGTGGCGCGGGGTGTCCCCTGCGTCTTCTCTGGACCTCAATAAAGTTATTTCACTCACTCACCGGAGAACACCTGTCGGCTCTGGAAAAAAAGGTCGAAATTCACTCTCGAACCTTCTTTGCCGGGTCGCGAACTGTTAGTGAAGGCACATGTCAAGAATAGAGACCGAAGCTTACAAGAGGGGTGGAGGCTCTCACCAGGGCCGTTGAAACAGTTTCTTACCGCCACAAGGACCCTGCAGCGGATGTTGTCCCCTTCTTCAAGCGCAACAACCTCTGTCTCCTCCAAGGGGACAAAAACGGTGGTTTCGTAGTCATTGCTGCGGATTTGTACAACTCCAAGGCAAGAAAACCGCTGGATAAGAATTTCATCAAGATAAAGGTAAGCCAAACCAGATTGAAAGCATGGCAGTAGCCCTATGTAAAGACATGCAACTCGGAAGACTTTCACGGTCTGTTGCAGCTAAGATGAATACTGCACTTTCTGTTTTCTTTGTGGTCAAGACACATAAGCCGCAAGTTCCGTTTAGGACAATCGTGAGTGAACGTGGCACTTTGAAGATATTGATTAGGAAGTTTTAATGAAGCATCTTAATTCAGTTGATATTGATGACCCGTTTTTGACTGACAACTCCTCGTGTGTTACGAACTTTCTGAAGACGAATCCTTGAGTAGGTTACTTGTTTTCCGTAGATGTCTAGGATCTGTTTTACTCTGTCTCGCACAATGATCTGATTTCTTGCGTAAGAAGCTGCGTAGACGCGAGTGGTGTTGCTGCGTTCCAGAATGCCATAGGCATTACCGTAGAAGCTTCATCAATTTTAATGTGGATTTTTATGTACAACCAGACATTTGCATAGGCACGTGTGTCGCTCGCGTGCTTGGCAATTTGTTTTTATCAAGCATGGAGCGCGCCTCGCAAGAACATTTGATCAGGGGGGGGGGGTTGAAAGTCTTTCGGTACGTTGTCGATTTTTTATTAGTTTCAAACATCAAATGACTGACTGCCTCATATCAGCCCATTATCGATGACATTTTAGCGAACTTTTGCCGTCTTGGGAAGTGATTGGTTTTTACTCACGAGTTACCTATTCACAATTCTTTGGAGTTTTTAAATCTTAACATAACTTTTCAGAAGGGTCATGCGTGTTGGTTTTACTCACATCGGACTTCTAAGGAATTGCTGCCATATGATTCGGCGCATTCAAAAACTGTTAAGAGGGCCATTGCTAAACACTGCCTTGAGTCCGCTCTGGTACGGTCGTGCTCTCATGCTATGCAGGGGAGCTTTCAAAACAAATTTGATCGTTTGTCTTTGGCTGGGTTCCCCCGCACGCTGCTTGTCGCTGTCTCAGAGTCGCTCCTCCAGAAATTCAAGCGCGATCAACAAAGCACAAGGGTGCATCAACCGCACAGTACGGTAAGACCAGTGGCCATACCCTATATGCACAGAGTTGCCCACAACCTGAAGAAGGCTGCAAACCGGCACGGGGTGCCAATTGTTTTCTCTGCCCCACGCAAGCTCGCCCAGCTCTGCCCGCGCATACTGTCTGATGGGAGCAAGAAACGTGGCTGCGGTAATGAGCACTTCATGCCGTATATGAAATGCGCCACAGGAGTCGTTTATGAGATTCCTCTTTCTTGTGGCTTGAATTGTGTCGGTCAGAGGGGAAGGTGCGTTAACAAACGTGCGAGAGAACAAGAGCTAACTTTAAAAAGTCGCAGTTTCGCCAGAAAGGCGAAGCATCAATTGCGATAGCCGGAGCCGTCTGCAGATCGCTTTCAAGATAGGGTGCGGGCGACGGCCGCAGCCGGGCAAAGTACAAGTACGCAATGGCGGGCAGTGTAGAAGCCGCCCCCCTTCCCTCTCGCGCTGTCTTCCCGCTTTCCTCCTTTAGCGTGCGAGACTGAGTCGCCAGTTCCGCTTGCGCCGTTGGTGCCGCAGCCCATTGTAGCCCCCCTCCCTCCCTCCCTTCCTCCCTCCCATCCCACCATGGCCTTTCGCGCGACGGTCGCGTTTGCTCTGCGCCTGGCGTTCGCTCTCCGTGAAAGCGTGCGTCCCTCGCGCCCTTTCACTCGAACATACAGAGTACGGCGCGCGGCGACGATTTTATCGCCCTTGGACTTAATACGTAACCTCATGGCGACGACAACGGTGACGGCAGAAATCCGCTTGAAGTGTCCATATAATGTGTCCATATAAAAAAACTAAAGAAAAGAAGAAGTATTATCTCAGAGCAATAAACAAGAAGCAAATCAACATACATATATTGTGACGAGCAGCAACAAAAAGAAACAATGTGCGCTCAGTAATAAAACACAGTGAACATTAAGCAAGATAAAATGTCAATGCACACAAAAAGTCAATACGCACGTGTAAAATTATTCCCCTGGCCAAAAAATAATTGCCTGAAGATCAACACGAAAAACACACAGGCTATACTCTATTGTACAAAGCACACATTTGTTGAAATAACCGAAACATTGTTTTTAGAATGATGAAATTGATATTTTCAATGAAGTTAAGACATTGGGAGTTATATTCTCGGAGACACTGTCTTAGAACAAGCAAGTAGAAAATCTCCGTGACAAGTGAAACCGCGTCCCTGCACTCATAAGATAAATAAGCATCGTCACATATTAACAATCGAAGTTAAACGTCATATTTAATGCATTATTGTTTTCTACACTAATTTTCTGCCCCCTTTCATGGAACACTACATCAACAGATAACATTACAAAACCTTATTGTAGGTCAGAATTAAGCGCGCAGTTTGCGCCATTGCGAACGTTTCATATATAGTACACATACACACAGTATATTAACACATTTGGGACATTAAGGGTTGAATTCATATATATACGTCGTTCTCTTTGTCCTGTGCTTACGGGTTGGCTAACCCGCCGTGGTTGCTCAGTGGCTATGGTGTTGGGCTACTGAGCGGGATCGAATCCCGGCCACGGCGGCCGCATTTCGATGGGGGCGAAATGCGAAAACACCCGTGTACTTAGTGCACGTTAAAGAACCCCAGGTGGTCCAAATTTCCGGAGTCCCCACTACGGCGTGCCTCATAATCAGAACTGGTTTTGGCACGTAAAACCCCATAATTAAATTTTTTTAACGGGTTGGCTATTATAAACAATAATGCGGGCCACATCAGCTTGCTTTGTTTGAAAAAGCAACACAACGCAAGAAATCAGGATCCTTGGCTCAAGCGCAGGTACCGCACAACTTATGGAAATCAGTCCTTATCATTTCTCCTAACTGAAATTATAGAGATAAGTCGAACTTGGCATAAGCGCCGAGACTGCATCCACGCGCACGTTTTATGCGTTTTTTCTCTCCGATCGGGATGCGACTTAGTACTGATATACCCAGAGAATCGTGTAGTGGCTGCTATTTGCACATTTCAGTTGCATAGCGCTTTATTTGTTGCGGTCAAAAAACGCTGCTTCTTGGGATCACTTAGCCCACCATATTTCTCAATGACTGTTTTATTTTATTGCCGTTTAGTTTTGAGCGTTTCACCTTTTTGTAGCATGTGGCTTATGGTTCGTTTTTATTCTTGCCTGACGTTTTCTTATTTTGTTTTCTTTTCATAATCAGAGGTTACTTTCCCATGTTGTAGTTCTGATTAATTTTCATTTGTGTTTTTAACATAATATTTAGCGACTGTTCTTGCATTTGTTCATATATGCTATGAAAGGTGATTTTATGCCTTCATGTTGATGATCAGCCTGGCGGGTTTATCTTATCTCTAACAATTTTTCTATTTTCCAGCTTTATTGTCTTTATTGCACGTGTGAAATTATTCCTCGAAATTCTGTGGTCTTACGTGCCAAAACGTCGATCTGATTATGAGACGCGCCGTTGTTGGGGACTTATAGACTTATTTTTGACCACCTGGCGTTCGTTAAAGTGCTCCCAATGCGTGGTACACAGGCGTTCTCGCATTTCGCCCCCATGGAAATGCGGCCGCCGCGGCCGGAATTCGAGCCCACGATCTCGCGCTTAGCAGCGCAATGGGATAGCCGCTATGGCGTACAGCGGGTATATTATCTCTTTGCGGCGTGGTTTGGTTTTCAGTGCTTTGAGCACTTTTTCGCGGTGATGCGCATCTCAATTGATAAGTGTATTATCCCGTTGCCTTGATTTTTTTTTTCAGAGAAAGTGAAGTTGCAAATATATCATGCCTTGTTTGAATTGCATCTGAATTATTGTGGGCTTGTATGGGCGACCACCACGAAGCATAATCTTCGTGCACTTCAACTTCAGAAACGAGCACTTCGACATATAGCCAATCTACCTTATGTTCTACTGCGCAACTCGTATAATATAACAGACACACACATGGACACAGCCCATAATATAACAATATACGAGTAACTAATCTCTATGAATACCGGCTACTGCATTCTTTTTCCTTCGGCTCCGAAAATTGCAGAAGCTTTTTAAAACATACGTCCCGACTTGTACGCGAAAAAAGGTGACACCCGTACCCACAGCCAAGACAGGTGGTCAGTACAATACAGGCGCACAAAGTATCTACTGTAGTCACTAAGACGCACCCTACCTGCACTTACATAAATCAGGGAAAGAAAATGTTATCGTAAGTACCTTGACTCGAAACAAATTAGCGCGTATTTTTATAAACTGGACTAAATACACAATACATAAAGAAAAAGGTAATTTCTTGTTTACATTATTTACTGTATGTAATATGTGTTTGTACTCAGTGCTTCATAATCCAATGTATCGTAATATGGTGCATCCTAGACATGTTGACTGTTGTGCTTATGTTGGAAATTTGAAAGACATCATTGTTCACTCAGCGTAATTGCGTTTTTTATAAAAGCTATATGAACATCTGAAAAGGTGAATGTTTCTTTGCATGTTTCATTTTTGTTCGGCTACACTGTAATTGTATATCCTAACAGATGAGTGCTTGATTTGTTGTACGTATGCCGATAGGAGACTTACTGCTGCCATGTGGGGGCCTTCAGGCACATTCAAGCTGTATGTCGCAGCTTTTCGCCTGGAGGGCATCCAACAAGGTTTCTTGGAAATAAAGTCGTTGTCATAACATTTTCTGTGTCTATTAAGTGTGTGCTTGTTTTTGTACAACTTTTTCTCTTGAAGTGCAGCAATTTACACGGTATGGTTTTGTTGCTTCACGCTCATGTATTATTTAGAAGTGTGCCGCGGCTCCCTTGTTGTCGAACTCTAAGGGGGCCGGAGACTAGTCGATGTGGAATTTTGCAGTTTTGCAACCCCCTCACATTTCTCATGGAGACATAGAACTTCCTTTTATTCATTTGGTTTTGTACTGTTTTATCCATTTCCTATTATTCCTCCCGGCTAAGGCGAATTCGGTAGATTCGTGTGATAGAGAAACAAATAGAAGAATGAATGGAACGTAAGAGAATTGTTGCAAAGTAAAAAAAAATTATGGGGTTTTACGTGCCAAAACCACGATGTGAGTATGAGGCACGCCGTAGTGAGGGACTCCGGAAATTTGTACCACCTGCGGTTCTTTAACGTGCACTATAATCTAAGTACACGGGTGTTTTCGCATTTCGCCCCCATCGAAATTCGGCCACCGTGGCCAGGATTCGATCTCATGACCTCGTGCTCAGCAGCCCAATACCATAGCCACTGAGCAACCACGGCGGGTTTGTTGCAAAGTAGACCCCTGCACTTATTTTTTGTGTGCTCGGAAGAAAAAAACGTTTTGCTTTTAGCAGAATCTCCCTATTGAGCGGTCGTTCTATGGCAAGTATTTTTTGGCGGTTCTCGAAGACAGTGTCAGTATAATTCGTTTCCGTTACGCTTATAATGGGAACGCTCAGAATGAACAGAAGGTTTCTTTCGTGAGCTTGCATTTGTAACTGATCGCTGTGTAACCTCTTTCTGAAGACACTATAGTTACCACCGTATATGGGGTTATTTTCAAGTTGTTCATGTAAAAACATCGGCTACCCCCTGCATGCGTGTACGTAGTACTCAAAAGGCACCTCAGCTCATCATTTGTAGCAGGCGTGCTGTATGAGTGGTTTTGGCCAACTGCGGTCAAGTGCGACTGTCTGTAAATATGATTCAGTCCAAGCTAGCGAGAACGCAATTGCTTTTCATTGACTATGGTGGTGAGTGGACTACGCACAAAATGGAAAAAAAAAACAAGAAGGTAACGAAGCCACAGCAATAAAATTTAGTTGGAAGACAGCGCTGTATCCTTGTTACATTTGTGGTTTTGGTCCCCTGTTTTGCGAAATGAGCTGACTGCCACGACGACTTTATGACTGATATAAGGAAGCACGCTAAAATACGACAACCTCGCCTACACTGCGGCACCTGTGATATGACAAGGTGCGGACATGGGACACGTAAGACTCAATCACTGAAAATTATGGGTGTGCGAATATTCCAAATTTCTAAATACTCAACAAATATATGTTATTTCGAATCGACGTGTAGGATTTAAAAAATTCATAATAATTTCAACATTTGACTAGGCATCCATATAAGGCCATGTAGTGCGATGATTATAGCCTGCTTGCAGAAGAAAAGAGTGCGCCTTCATATACCGACCGGTCACGTCAAATGTGCTATGCAAGCTAGAGAGCGTGGATAGAGACTTTGATCCACTGTTGCTTCACAACTTAGAATTGGATATTCTCGTGGTCATAAAATCTTTCCATCACGGAAATCGCCTGTCTGACCCGTTATTTCTGAAGGTCCATTATCTCCTCGCTAGATGTAGCGCAGAAGTTTTGTAATATACAATGTCTGAAATAAATATGTTACCGAAAATGTGGATATGTCTCCCGTTCATTTCTGGGCCGGTATTCACATAGGGTTGTTGCGATATGAGCGTTCGTGTAAGTGCCAGCCATTCTCGTTGATGGACGTAACAAAAGCGAAGCGTTATATAAGCGGTCAGCAGATGACAACAAGCACATAAGAACGAAACGCCTGGTGAATTCGGCCCTTGTTCTTTACGTAGCTTACAGATTACCGAACATAGATAACGACGATGCTTAGGGCTAACTGAAGCCGTAATCTTGATATGCATAGCTTACAGGAGATTTCGTCTCGTAGTCAAGCTGTGAGAGTGCGTCTTGTTCATCCTCTCTGAATATTCTCACATAATATCAGCCGATAAAAATGCTAATTATCAAAAATGAACGCATTTATTTGAGGCTGAGGCGGACGTGTAAATGCAACGGCGATTGTTTTTCGAAAATAAGAAAGCACAAAATGGTATGAACAGAAAAAAAAGAGAAATGAAAATGACCGCTACACGCACTGTTTAGAGAGAGAGAGAGAGAGAGCAAGGAGACGAAAGGCAGGGAGGTCAACCAGAAGAGCATCTGATTTGCTACCCTGCACTAGGGGTAAGGGAAAGGGGGAATAGAAAGAGTAAAATAGGGCGAGAATGAGTACTGAGTACACGTGGGACGATGTACAGGGACACATAGGCGGTCTCTTAAACCGGTGCACTTCAAATGCTGTACTAATGCACGCATCGCTTTTTGTGCCAGTGACAGGTTTAGCCACGGTCCGAGTATCTTTGACTCGGAGAACGGTCTCGAGTCTAGTTGGTTTAAAGTTGTCCTGAGAGAGAGGCGTTGTACGTCGTAGCGAAGACAGGTACACAATAGGTGCTCGCATACAGGAGTCGCACATCGGGCTCTCGGCCATTCCCATACGGAATGAGTAAGCATTCGTGAACGCCACTCCCAGCCACAAGCGGCACAGCAAGGTTGTTTCGCCGCGGGAAAGGCTAGATGGCAGTTGTAAACGTAGCAAGGGGTACAATCGGCAATTGTACAATCGGCAATTGAAGGCTCTTGAACTCCATAAAGCTTGTGACTTTTTGCGTGCAAGCAGACGAAGTTCCCTGGCAGTGTCCGTCCTCGCCAAAGCTATTGTACGCGTCTGGGTGTCTTCGTGGGTAGATCGGGCAGCCTTGTGAGCAATGTCGTTGCTGATGATGCCACACTGAGTAGGAATCCACTGGAACACTATGATGTGTCCTGTTTCCAGAGCATGGTGATGTACTTCTCTGATGTTCGGATATCATCTGCTCGTAAGTTCTGTCATGTAAGGCGGACTTGATACTGTGAAGGGCTGCCTTAGAGTCACAGAATATGAACCATTTCTGTGCCGGCTATTCTTTGACGTAGGTCCCAGCTGCATGTAGGGCTGCAAGTTCTGCCGACGTAGAGTTAGTGATATGTGATAATTTGAATTTAACGGCAACTTGCTTGGCTGGAACGAAGAATGCGGCAGTTGAGCTGGTAGGTGAGGTCGAGCCGTCGGTATAGATGCGTATGTAGTCATGATATGTCTGGTGCAATAACAGGAGCGTCAGTTGCTTCAGAGCCAGCGATGGATGATTGGCCTTCTTGGTGATTCCGGGAATAGTAAAATTCACTTGAGGCTGTCGCAGGCACCACAGGGGAGATGAAGGCTGCGCCGCGGGTGTAAAATATGACGGCATACATTCTTGATGGGAGCTAGTCACTTTTGAAAAGGTCGCTTGTGGTCTCTCCGCTGGTAGGGAAGCTAAGTGATGGTCGGGGATCCTTGACAGATGACGAATGTGCGCTCTGAGGGAGTCGGCCGCTACGTGTGTCTGGATCGTATGGTCTCTCGCGAAAACTATTGTTGCTGTTGTTGAGGTGCACCGAGGCAGCCCTAAACACGTGCGTAGGGTTTGACCTTGTATGCTCTCCAGAGCGCGAATGTTCGTCTTGCATGTATTTGATAAAACTGGCAGACTGTAACGAAGGAGTCCCTGTACAGCTGCAGCATAGAATGGACTGTTGCACCTCAGTTTTTCCCGCAGAGAAACTTAAATACCTGAGCAATAGCAAATAACTTCTTCGGGTAGACGCAGTGAGGAGTACACGAGAGGTTGCGGTCGATGATGACACTCAGAAAGCGATGCGTCTTAACATAGGACACAGCTTGACCGTTGATTGAAACAGGATACAGGGACATTTGTTTGGGCGTAGGGCCAACCAGTGCGCACTTTTCTGTAGACACACTGAGGGCTTGTTCTCGCAGATAAGACGCCGTCATGGTTGCCGCCCGCTGAAGCCTGGCCCGCACCTGAGGCCGAGTCACTGCAGAGGCCCAGATGGAAATGTCGTCGGCCTATATAGAGACATGAACTGTCCACGGTAAATACTCCACAAGTCCCGCCAAGACGAGGTTGAACAACACAGGGCTCAACACTCCCCCCTTCGGCACACCATGGCAGATGTAATGTTCCGAATTTGGGTCGTCTTCAGTCTGTAAGAGAAAGTACCTCTCGGTCAAATAGTCCCGAATCCATTGATACATCCGGCCACCAACTCCCACAGCCTCAAGTGAGTTCAGTATGGCCTCATGGGCGACGTTGTCGTATGCTCCTTTGACATCGAGAAAAAGTGCAACTGATAGGCGCTATAGTTTTTTCTGTTCTTGGACCCAGGTAACGAGGTCAATAACATTGTCGATGGACGAGCGACCTCGACGAAAGTCAGCCATGGCATCCGGATAGATGTTGAATCGCTCGAGGTACCATTCTAAGCGAGCAAGAATCATTCTTTCCATCACTTTGCCGACGCAGCTCGAAAGCCCAAACGAACGATATGATGATAAATCAAGCGGATACTTTCCAGGTTTCAGAATGAGGGTCAAGCGGCTCGATTTCCTTTGTTTAGAAACAACGCCGTTTTGCCAAGACTCATTGTAGTAGTTCAGCAGCTCACTACGGGCGTCATGTCTAAGGTGGCATAGGGTAGCGTACGTTATGCCATCTCGTCCTTGTGACGAAGAACGCCTGCAGGTCGCTAACGCAGCGTCGAGCTCTTCAGGTGAAAATGACACGTTCATTTCTGATACACGTGCCTCAGGGACGCCATTCAGTGTCGCGTCAGTAGGGATGATCACGGATCCAGCAACCCGCACACAGAACTCTTCAGCCACTTCAAACTGCGAGCGGTGTTGGTAGAGGGCCAGAGTAGCAAAGGGCTTCCTTTGATGCGGACATGAGCGAAGACCCCTAACCGTTCTCCATATGTGTGAGAGCGATCTTCGTGGATCAAGAGTCTGACAGTAAGTTTTCCATCGCTTGTCTTCCAATTTATCCATACGACGCTGAACTTTCTTTTGTATGCATCGTGAAGCCATCAGGTCTAGAACGGATTTCGTGCGCCGATACCTCCTTTCCGCCTGTCGGCGTTCCGAACGCAGCCTCTTCAGTTCTGTGTCGAAGTGTGTTCGCCTTGCTGACCTTGTGAGCGAGCACATGAATGATTTCATTGCGTCAGCGATTTCGTTTAACGCACTGTTTAACTTGCTAATAAATGCATGGGTTATGCATGAAAGGACACGCACGCTATATTTAGGGACTTCTAGAAACGCTTATTCACCCGTTTCAATTCACAAAGACATTTCACCTTTGAAATGACTTTCAAGTTTTCATTATCAGAAGCTGTTCTAAAATTGGGGAGTATTTATATTCTTAATTTAGCTACGAATCCATATCTCGTCAATAAAAGCTCACGATGATTCTATGTACCCCGTGAAATAAAAAAAATGTAATTTTGGGGTATTACGTGCCGAAACCACGATGTTGTGATCATGAGGCACACTGTAGTGGGGGATTAATTTTCAAAACTTGGGATCCTTTAGCGTGCACCTAATGCATGTTACACGAGTGGTCTTGCATCCCGCCCCCATGGGAATACGGCCACCGCCGGCGGGATTGAACCCGCGACCTCGAGCTCAGCAGTGTAACGGCATAGCCACTGGGCGATCGCGGCGAGTGGGAGAGGTCGCTTCTTCCTTAAATAGAGGAAAATGTGCAATAACCTTGTCCATATATAGTGGATGCATAGTGCATACGTACTGCAAATAGAAAGTGTGCCAGCAAACTTTAGCCCAGGTTCAAAAGTATGCCAAAGGAATCTGGGAGAACGACAATAAATGCATGTTGTTGGCTTTTGTATGGAGCACGCCGCATACTTTTTGGTATTCTCTTAATTGCCTAATTAGTAAATAATGCTGAACCAACTTCACAAGTATTCAAAATTATACAGCGTTCTAGGAAACATCTAATTATGCAGATTTGAACTTGCTTCTTGTTACTTAGTCATTTTTTTCTGCGTTCTTAAGAAACATATGCTAAAAAATAAAAAAAAAGAGGGCTCGTGAGATGCCCCCTTGCGCGCCGCGCTCGCCGTTAAATTTAATTCTTGTGTTGTACGTTTAATGAAATTACTAAACATTACCAACTTGGCAGGAGGGTTTATCCTCTTTCTCACCCGAAGCTCAGCAGAGGCCATTCACGCTGCATCGTCTTTTGACGCCTAGGAGCTGGTGAAGAAACCTGCGTCACGTCAAGATGATTGACAAATTATACTATGTCGCGTGTTCGTGTGAGCTGATTAAACTAGTCAGGTTCTATGTAGGACCCCAAACTGCGAAGGGGTCTTCGGCAGTGTATCACCGGCTAATTGCTGCAAAAAGCCCACGCTGACGACTTCTACTTCGTGGGAACAGCGCCGACCCAAACTTCCTATGAAATTGCATTGCATAGAGGGCGGGTCGAAGCTTGGACACCAGAGGTCGAGACAGGCGGTGTGGTGCGTCACCAGGGGCGGGATTTTGCGAACAGTTTGACGAATGTGATTGCACAAGAAGACGGACATTGAATTCCCCCGACGAGAGAAAAGGGTAAAATGAAGTGCTTAAAAAGCGGACTTTCAGTGTTGTGAAGTGCGCTCATGGGCTCTCGTACACTGAAACTTTCACAGTGTAAATGTTGTAAATAAACCCTTTTTTTTGCATCTCTTGGACGTCGCCCCGGGCGTCTTTATCGCTCGGCAACTGGCACATCAACAGCCAGGTAAACTTGTAATGACCGCGCGCACCAGAGTCACAACAACTGGTGGTTGACAGCGGTGGGGTGGAACCTGCAGCCAACGCCAAACAAAACATTAGGGAGCGTAAGAAAGGCGGCATATTTGAGATCAAAACAATGAAAAAACCAGCTAGTACATCCGTACGGCTTCTGGTAAGTATAACACTGCGGTCGCTGCACAGTAGCAACGGCATGCACAGTAGCAACGGCTGTAAATGGAGCGAGAAATGCGTTTTTATAGCGTGCCAATAATTTAAATAATTATTTATGGGGTTTTACGTGTCAAAACCACGATCTGATTATGAGGCCCGCCGTAGGGGCGGACTCCGAAATTTGGACCACCTGGGGTTCTTTAACGTGCACCTAAATCTAAGTACACGGGTGTTTTTGCATTTCGCCCCCATGGAAATTTGGTCGCCATGGCCGGAATTCGATCGCGCGACCTCGTGCTAAGCAGCCTAACACCATAGTCACTGAGCAACGACGCCGGGTTTCTAGCGTGCCATAGTTTAGCGCAGGTTTCGCGCTTCCAACCGTAGTACAAAGCACTTTGATTTCTGAAAATCATTCTCGGGGCACGCTAGGCATGGTTTGGACGTTTTAGCAGCGCAACTGTGTGCACCGTGTAAGTACGTAAAAAATATCGTCGCGGTGGTCAGCAAAAACTGTCCTCGTTCATGGTTCACGTTAAAGAGACGTGTACGCAATATCATGCACTAATATGCCGAACAAAACTAATCTTTTTGGAATAGACGGACATTGCCCGTTCCGAAAGGAATAAAATACGTCGGCCTACCGATAACTCGGACACTGGCTACTCGGAACTGCCGGGAAGCATAAATTTATTTGCTTGTAATAAAGATTTTTGAGTGGCAGTATAACGTTGCCGAGCCCTTCGGGCACGTTTACGACATTGCTCTATCAACTCCTTTTCGCTAAGGAGCCGTTTTAGCCACATTTTTAAACTTCCGTTGCATGCCGTCGCGATTTTCGGCCATCCACCGCAAGCTAAGCAAAGCGAAGTCGTTGAATCGCAGATTCCGGCACCGCCCTCCTAATATGGTTGTCTTCTTTCACTGGGCTTTAGCTTGGCCCCGCCGAAACCGTCTCGACTGCTTCGTGCTTCTCGCCCCTTCTCAGCCAATTAGATGAGCAAAATCTGCCACGACGGCCAATGCTATTCCTTTTGAAAGCAAAGAAAATCAACCTTCTATAAATAAACAGAACATTTGATTGGTCAGTTAAAACAACGCCGCTGGTCACCGCGCGATGTTTGGGTCGGCGGTTAGGTAAATTATGCACCAGGAGATTGGAATAAAAACAAATTGTGAGTAGTTTTATGTTATAGGACCCCAGTTTTTGCAGTCTAGACATAGGCGAGAAAGGTTTATGTAAACGTAGTCTCGTCTGAACGATTCTTGTTTAGCAAGCCCGCATTCAAAAGCAGACGGTTGAGTTCCTCAACAAACGCACGTAGGAGTTGAATTATGCACAACAGTTTCCTGCCGTTGAGTAAGCATGTCTAGTTTTAGGCAGCCTGTGAATTCGCTGTTTCGGTTTAGACAAAAAATGTATGATTTGACCAATCTCATCATGTTTGGATTCCTTGCAAACGATGCGCCGTGCTCTAGTATTGTCTTTCCTCTTTCAATAAAAATTATACACTCTACTACACACATTTGGGACCTGCTGTTCCTTTTTTTCTTACTTCTAGTGTCATCGTGCACCCGATGTGATCGTACTAGGCCACTGTGTACCCGTAAGAAATACTGTAAACAAGACCTTTGTTGCCGAACAGGCTCCGCGAAAGTTTCATTTCGGTTTTTATTGCGATAGCAATTATATGGACACTTCAACCGGGGGGGGGGGGGCGCACAGCGGGGGGGGGGGGGGCGCACTTCCACTCAGCCAACAACCGCGCTCGTCGCTCGCTCGCACCGTCTCTTATCTCCACACGGCTCTGACCTTTATGCGGCGTGCATTCGCCGCTCAGTTTCCGTTGAAGCGATAGACCGCACGTACCTTCGCCGCTGCGGCGTATCCGCTTGCTGCCAGAGTTTTGACGGTCGTTGTCTGCTGTCATTCAGTGTGATCTATTCATGTTTGTGCGCGCTCACACCACGCTTGTTCATTCAGTTAGTAATAGTCGGGCCACATTTTCCAACGCACGCTACGCATGCAATGCTGCCCGGATCGGCAGTGCAGCGCTACAGGTGTGTCCCTTCGCACGCGCTGCCCACGGGAAGCGCTTCTCATCAACACCACCGTTTCACACGCGCCTTCTCGTGGTCATCGAGTCTCTCTTCATGTCGGTATACTTACGCCGCAGCACACCTGCTTACTTAATCAGCGCATGTTTACTACAATTCATATTGCTACCAAAGCCGCTCACCTTACTTCGTATGACATTGCTGTGTTGCTATCGCATTCATTGCTTCGCCCTTAAGGCGAAACTGTGACATTTTTCAAAACTGGATATATTCAGTGTTCTGTTCAATATTACTAGTTCGTTTTTTTCTCAAGTGCCCGTATTCGATTAGAATCGAAAAGTTTGCTGTTCGAACACCCCTATAAATTGCTAGTTTTTTCCCGTACTCAGTAATGACGACAATAAAAGAAAACGCGGGAAGCAGGGAGGACGCGTCGAGGCACCGCACCGCGCGCGGCACACTGTTTCAGCGACCACAGCCAAGAAGGACTGTCTTTTTGTGTGTGGATGCTGCAGCTGTACCAGGCCTGGGCAAATATACTTTGCAAATATATCATGATACAGGTAAAAGATACTTAGGTGATAAGTATAAGAGATTCAAGCACAATACACAAGCGGAATAATTGTACCCGATGCGATACTTGCCATATGTAAATTAAGATACTTCGGTGCATTAGTTAATTACTCATTATAGCCGCACTGCAGAGGCCGCTGCAAGTTATCAGGTGTTTACTGGCGAATTTCTCATTTCCCGCCAGCCAGACATTATTTTCAAAGTTACTCTACTGACACGTATATACAGAAGCTTTACCAAGTTCTAACGCTTTTCGCAATTATCCCAAATGATTTCGAAAGAATCTAGGGTGGGATGTGCAGCAGTCAGTGCAAATACGCTGCGCAATGAGAATTTTTTTATGCGACCAAGCGCAGGTGCGCTTCGAGGAGAGGGGCTCAGCACCTGGTGACAAGAAGACCCATGAGACCGCCTGGGCCACCAAAGTGAAAGGTACGGTGAGGGTAGCTGGAGACATCGCGGTGGCAGTGGCTGGGAACAATGATGCCAGAATAGAGCAATTGATTAAGGAAGTAACTTTTTAAGAAAAGCCAATGAAGAATTGACCAGACAGGCAGTAGAACTTCGAAAGAAAGCGCAGGAGAACCATGCTAGTGTAGCAATAGCTAGACCTGTAAGCCAAAGCAACGATCCAGGGGAAGAAGATAGCTCCCCTGCCCCTAAAGAGCGGGCGGTGAGCTCCGAGGATGACTCGGTCTTTTCGGCCGGCAATAAAATTAAAGACGCAGATAAAGAACTAAGAGAGACAACAGAAAAGACTAACTTTAAAGTAGACAAATTATGGAAATGGAGGCTAACGGCGGAAAAACGACTTAGGAAAATTGAGGCGCGAAGGGATGGCGATGACGACGAATATTTGCCATCAGAGGTGGAGAGTATAAAGTCGCTCCCTGGAACGTCAGGAGCCATCACAACATTAGCAGGTAATAGGAAGGCGGACTCATCCAACAACCATGGAGAGTAATCATGGATTCAATATGTGGCAATAGAACTGTCGCTTATTCCAACACAAAAAGGCACCACTGCGACAGTTGATCAAATCATCTGGGGCTAGGCCAAAGGTAATTATGTTGCAGGAAACCTTAGCGGATGGAGTAAAACTTACTGGGTACAAAACGATATGTAGGGGCGAAGAAATGGGGAGGGGATTGGCAACCCTCATTGATAAAAAGCTACCATACATACAGCATGACATTCATCTTAGACATTTCAAAATTGAATGTATTTTAGTAGAAATAATACTCAAAAGTAATAGAGGCAAGGCGCAAAGCATTTTCTGTCAGAACATCTAAAGCAGTCCCAATGACACGAGACAGACCTTTAGAGCACTCTTCAACAAGGCACTTTCGGTTGCCAAAACTGCCCCGCTAATTATTAGAGGGGACTTTAATGCCCCCAATCAGACATGAAGATACAGCTGGAATACAAAAAAAGGAGACGGGTTGTGGAGCCTTGCCGTGGATCTGGGGCTATGCCTGATCAATGATCCAGCATATCCCACCCATTGTGGCACATCCACATGCAGGGACTCCACACCTGCTCTCACTTTTGTTAACAACGCAAGGGGAGCTTGTTAGGAAAATTCGAATATGGATCTCGGCAGCGATCATTATATCTTACACATAACCATAGGCATGCCGAGGCAGGAAGCTAGAATCTTCAAGTGCTCAGACTTGGGACCTTTTCAGGAAAGTCATAGCGAAAAGAAGGGTAATAGAAACATTAGAGGCTGAGAAAGAGCCGTTTCAGACATGGGTCAACCAGCTCAGGGAGGACGTCAAAGCGCCCACTAAAGCAATTAACATAGAGGAAAGCGTTGAGATTATGGATAGCTGGCTGGCGCACTTGATTGAGGCCGAACAATCTATAGTATAAAAGATGGAGAACGCAAAGACTCAACAGAAGGCTCAGGAAGAAGATAGCGCAACTAAATAAGCAAATTGAGGAACACTCCAAGACACTCGCAAAGCAGCAGTGGGACGAGATCTGCGACTCAGCTGATGGTAGAATTAAACACGGAGGTAAATGGAATCTCCTCAAGCACTTGCTTAACGAATCTGAAACAAGGGTGAACAAAAGAACAGCAATAGCTAAGTTGGTTCAACAAGAAAGTCGGGATAGAACGCAGGAAGAAATCATGGATCGACTGCCTGCCAAATATCTCCCGCTTAAGCGACTGAACAATGGAGACGTGTGCTATGAATACTCCGGTGGGATATGTGAGGAAATGGACCGCGACTTTACGGAGAGCGAAATCAGGACGGCTCCACAGTCTCCACGGTAGATCGGCGGCGGTATCCAACGGAATAACTAACAAGATCCTTAGGAATCTGGATTATGAATCAATCACTTATCTAATTGACCACTTCAATGAACTCTGGAAGAAAGGAGTGTATCCGGAGGAATTGAGGGTGGCCAACACTATACTCATACGAAAACCAGGTAAACAGCTCACTCTAGACGACCTCCATCCTATTTCGCTAACATCATGCCTAGGTAAGGCTATGGAACACGTTATTCTCAATTGACTCACGAAATACGTTGAACAAAACTACATCCTACCGTACAACTTAATCGGCTTTCACCCTGGGTTGTGGACTCAGGACGCTATGCTCCTGATCAAGCACCAGCTCCTACAGGCCAGCCCAGCGCACACGAGAGCGCTGTTGTGTTTGGACGTAGAAAAACCGTTGACCGCATATATCATAAGGCCATACTTGACGTTCTCTCTGCGATGGGGCTGGGCAAGAGGTTTTTCAACATGGTTAAGGACTTTCTCGGAAATAGGTCTGCACACCTCATGTTGGGGGAGCTTAAGTCAGAGGCAAATGACTTGGAAAATAGGGGCACCCGCAAGGAGCAGTACTGTCGCCCATGCTATTCAATTAAGCAATGTCTAGGGTTGCAAGAAATTTAGAGAAAATTGAGGATATACATTACGTGGTATATGCTGACGACATAACCATATGGAGTGCCCAAGGTAACGTAGGACAGACGGAGACCAGATTACAGAAAAGTATATATATTGTAGAGAATACACTGAAAGATATGAGGCTGAAATGCTCGGCAGTCAACTCGGAACTTTTGGTTTTGAAACATCGTAGAAGAGGTCGAAAACCAAGAGGTTACATCCCGACAGACGAGCGCAGAGTGAACTTACACACTCACGAAGGAACTACAATCAGGCTAATAGAAGGAATCAAAGTTCTTGAATTCCACATAGAAGTGAATAATGCGAACTATAGAACAATACAGCATATCTCAAATAAAACCGATGAAGTCATTAGGCTACTAATTAAGGAGAATTACCAATAGACACAGAGGCCTGGGGGAAGACAGTGCTTTGAGGCTAGTTCATGCTTTTGCTCTCTGTCATTTCACTTATGTGGTTGGATTATCCAAATGGACACAGGTAGAACTTAACAAACTTAACACGATGATTAGGAAGCTCATTAAAGCTACCCTAGGCATGCCGATTAACACTGCAACCGAGAGATTGATGAGTCTAGGGGTGCACAACACAATAGAGGAAATTGTGGAAGCTCAGCAGCTAGCGCAACTGGAAAGATTGACAAAAACACGAGGCGGCAGGAATATACTACAGGTGATAGCGGCAGAGCAAAATAGGTCAAGGCGCCCACTGGAGGATGAAGTGGAGTTACTAGCTGAGATTAGGGATATGATTAGAACCACACCCCTCCCTAGAAACATGCATGCAGAGCACAATATCAAAAGGAGAAAGCAAGAGCTAAAGCACTCTTGAGGGAGATACAACAGCAGAATCAACAGGCGGCTTTGGTAGATGCTGCCTGGGTAAAAGGGAAAGAAGCATATACTGCCGTAGTAGCAAACATTCAAGAGAAGGTACAAGATGCCATCACTGTCTTTATCAAGGATTCCATGGTGGCGGAGCAAGTGGCAATTGCTCTAGCCATCAGGAACAATAAATGGACTTTTATTTACAGCGATTCCAAAGATGCTATAAAGGGTTTCGATAAAGGCTACGTTACCGGGGTTGCAGCTAAACTTATTGAAAATGCTATGAGTATGAGAACTGAAATCTAATGGTTTCCCGCGCATATGGGAGAAGTGGACGAGACCCGGGCCAACCTCAATGATGTTACTCATGACTTGGCACGAGGACTTGCTAGCCGTGACAGTCACAACCGAGCCGTCCACCACCAGGCCGGGTAATTTAGAGATCATCTATTAACATATAACGAGATTGCCAAACACTACTATCGAGGACGCAGAGAATTTCCATTGCCACATTCAAAGCTGAACAGGGCTCAGGCAGTTTCACTGCGACTATTACAAACAGGAACTCATCCCACGCTGTACAACCTTGATAAAATTTATTCAGAAAGGGAGATCAAGAAAGATTGTCATGCGTGCAATGGCATCATTGGGATAAGACACATGCTCGCGGGATGCCCTGTGACTCTCACCAACCTTGAAGAATGGCTCCATTGGGAGAAAATGCTACAGAGTTCATCTTTTCAAGATCAGCTACAGGCTGTCCAGAGGGCCCACGATGTCGCTGAAGGGCTGGGCCTAACGGGGCCATCGTGGGTGCGGCCCCCCTCGGTTTGAAAGAGTCGAGCCTCAGCACTTTTGTAAATAAAAAGTTTTCACCCACACACCTTTAAAATCAGCACCATGCAGTGCTTTGCGGTCCATTCCTAAAGCGGGTCAGTGTCTTATATCGAAACATGTTCGTTTGTACACCTTTATAATTCTGCAACATAAGGCTTCAGAGTGTGATCTCCATATCGCGCAATGATTAGGTTGCACATGTTATATGAAGATAACAATATTTATAAACAAGACAACGGGTTGTATAGATATCATTTGTAGACGTCAGCAAACGGCAGTAAATATAGCTTAGGTTATGAAGGCATTTAAAGAGATAGATAGACTAGAAAGTTAAAATAAGAAAACTGGTGAGATTTGTGACCGCCCAGTTTCAAAGTGGATGCTCACATCATCATCATAGTTATCACTACAACTGCATAATGGGTTTGCAGCCACGTTCAAAGTATGCGTAGCTTTAAGCGAATTCTGGAGCTCAAGCTGGTGCAGCACACGCCGCTGATGACGGTCTTGCAAAATGTGCATCTTATTTTGACGTTGTACCTGTCAGGCGATAGACGGTAAATCATGTAGCAGCTGATAATTTTCCATACAAGATAGCGTGCCGACTAACATTCGCACCGTTCAGCTTTTCTACAGAAGCTTCCAGAAACTACGTAAGCTCGGAAACGGGGGCCGGAGATCTCGGTGAACACTCGCACTGGCAACGGACTCATCTTTGTTAGTCTCAGTAGGGAGCATTGAAAGAACATGGGAAAATACCCATAACATTTGAAAAACATTTACTCATGGTGTGCAAATGTGCCACGAAACTAACAAGTAAATATTGTATAGACGGACGTGTCAACAGCGGCAGATAGAAAATCCGAGACCGGGAAACAGCGCAGTGGATTTTGGGGTGATGGAGAGTAAGCCAGCCATGTAACTATACTGAACACCAAAGAATGAAAGCAGAAGAGAGAAGTTTCATGGTACTTCAAACCGCTGCCGCACTGCTGTTTGCACCCATATGAGGGTGGAGGTGCTTTAGGAGAAAATTTGCCCGTAGTGTCTGAAAATAGCACAGGAACTATAGCGCATGTTATGTTATAATGTCAAATTGCCCGCATAGAGGTGAGTAATTGTGTAGATAGTCTGTCGACTGCCTTTAGTTTGAAAGGGATACTAACGAGACAAACTAAATTAGTTTAGGCTGATAAAGAATATTCTTTCAAAACTGCCTTCTCGCTAATTTAGCGGTAAGGGGTTGATTATTAGAATAGAAAATGAAGGTCAAAGTTCTATTCGTTTAATATCGCGCTGAATCCCCAGCGCCAGCACGTCAGTGTGACGTCACAAATTTAAAGTATCCTTTAGTATGTATGTATGCATGTATGTATGTATGTATGTATGTATGTATGTATGTATGTATGTATGTATGTATGTATGTATGTATGTATGCATGTGTGTGTTTATGTGTGTGTGTGTGTCGGTATGTATGTATGTATATTTGTATGTATGTGTAACTATGTATGTATGTGTGTATGTAGGTATGTATGTGTGTATGTATGTAGGTTTAGCTCAGTAAAAGTTCTTCAAACTTGCAAATTCCAGTCCTTGGTGGCTTTAGAATACATTGTAGTCCGTCTTCGCCGATAAAAAAATAATCACTCCGAGCAGACGAGATCGAAATCCATGACGTCACGCCTAGCTGGTGCGGAAACTCTAAGGCAGTGTTGCTACCCGTCCTTCGTTTATGCGTCCTTTATGGTTTACCAAGCCTCTTCTCACAGTTTGGTGGGGGCGGCTTTTTCTGTGTTTGACAAGGGTAACTTACTAATACAGCTCAGATAATTTTTTGTCATGAAGCTAGTATAGGAAAAAGGCAAAAGAACCTGAGGTGGAATAAAGTAAAACATGGATGGAGTTCCAGAGTAAGCACACAGGCAGTAGAGCCACACCAGGGCTCCGCGCCTTCCATGCTCTGTAGTGGCAGTCGCCAAGTTGTTCTGATTCACGTTATTTAGATGATTCCTAGTTTTCCAGATGATTTGTGGCTAATTTTCTAGGTGATTCCTGAAGAGCGGTGTTATCGGTGTACCTGCGCTGTAATCTTTTTCCGCGTGTGCGTTCTCTGGTGCTTGGCGCAGCGATGATTTTTGTTAAAGCATGGTACAATCTTCTCCATACAGGCTGGGTGGTTTTCGTGCCCTGCGTTTATTGCACTTTACGTGCTAGCAGGAAGTTCCGCGGCTGCCTTCTAGGTCATGTTTCCATTCAAAGCTTTAAGAGGAAATATGATAAAAAGCTGGAAACGTGGTACATTAAGTGGCAGCCGCTCTGGCTTTCACCGAAAATTCGCAAAAAAGAACCCTATAGACACAGAGATAGAGAGAGAGAGACAGACAATGTATGTATGTATGTATGTATGTATGTATGTATGTATGTATGTATGTATGTATGTATGTATGTATGTATGTATGTATGTACGCATGCATGCATGTATGTATGTATGTACGCAAGTATGTATTTATGTATATATGTATGTTCGAATGCATGCATGGATGTGTGTGAAGAGGAAAGACCAGTAAATGAAGAGCAGAAGGTGCAAATGGAGAGTAAACCAGGCGTCCAGAGACACGGCCGACTGTCTCTTGATTACGATGCCACAATGAACAAAAGCCAACTTGACCATGAAAGAGGGTAAGATTGGGCGAGTTGGTATTCCATGTCTTGTACTTAATAGCGCATGAAAAGGGACGAGGCACAGATGGACGACGCGGACACAGCGCTGTGTCCGCGTCGTCCATCTGTGCCTCGTCCCTTTTTATGCGCTATTAAGTACAAAACATGACCAACTTCAGCGATAAGCACTGTGCTGTGGAGGCCTGGCGTTCTCGTGGCTCTTGCCGTTCTCAGTCAATCCTGCCATGGAACGCCGTCCATGGCTGCCTTTCATGGATACCGTACCATCGTGCCGCCAAGAGATGCCATCCACGCTTCCTTGATCATTGACCAGTTGCCTTGCGTACCACGACAGCCGTAGTGTCGGCCGACGCCGCCCCTGGCTTGTCGGGCCCCTGCTCCGATCTCGCCCGACAACATACCTGGTTTGCATCGTTGGCAATCGAGGCACGTGCGCACGTAATGTTTCACAATGGTTGCAATCCTTGGGCAATACTGTTTTTTACTGCGAAGCTGTATAAGCCTAGGCGAAGCACTCCTGGTGCGATCCCAGAAAACCTCCGGCGGAAATAAGCCTGTCGAAAACCTACCGAAAACCTATCGAAAACACGCCTCTCGTTCACTTGGTATACATATACCAAAATTGGCATGGAAGGGTACGAATGTATGACTACCATGGCTGATAGGTCATGACACCAATAACATCACATGCTCGTCAGTTACGTCGCGATTAACGATAATAAAATCACGTGTGGCGCATACTGGCATAGGATATGCTGGTATGAGCCAGGGATATGCGGGTATAAGCCCGGGAAAAAAAGAAAGAAAGAACGAAGGAAAGAAAGAAAGGAGAAAGGGAAGAAAGGAAGAAGGAAGGAAAGAGAAATCTCGTGTGGCTCATACCCGTATTGAATATGTGGGTATGAGCCGCCGAGAGCAGGAGCGGGAGAGATCTCGTCGGCATCGCGCCAACGCCTCGGCTGAAGATCGGGCCCGCGATGCGCAGCGCAAGCAGCAATATCGGGCCGATCCGGCGGCTCGCGCGGGCGAGCTAGACAAAGACGTAACCAATAATTAAGAACGACTTTATTGAAGCGTCGGGATTAACCCAGTGATAAACACCCGGGCCGCACATTTTAGCTTCGCTGGTTTAACGTCTGTGCGAGGTGCATGGGCGTTGTAATTTTTCTTTTCTGTGACACGGGCCAGTGTTCGCATGTAGCCGAGGTTGTTAGACGTCGATTCATCGTGGCAGGCTTGAGAGACCTCATGACGAATAGACTTCGGGGAGACAAGCAGGTGGCTGCTTCTGCTTAAAGAAAAGTTCTTGCAGGGTACATAATTACGGAAACACAATGATGGGAAGCTTCTTGCGAATGTTTTGTGCACACTTGTAATCCGGCCTTCCATAAAATTTAATAAAAGGAATCAGCTCGTTGTCTTCCCGCAGCTGACGACCAATAGTGGTCGTGTCCAAAACGCATATAAAAACAATGTTATCGACGTCTTCTGTGAATTCCTACACAATGGGTGCCATTGAAAGGCAGTCGGCGTCAGAGTTTTGTCGTCCGGACTTATACACCACTGCCATATCGAATTCTTGAAGCCTTAGGATCCGGTGTGCTAGTCGACCGGACGGATCCTTCAAGTTCGTCAGCCAGCATATTGAGTGATGATTACTAACCAGACTGAAAGAATGGCCATGGAAATATGGGCGGAACTTCATAACTACCCATACTCCTACAATATATTCTTTTTATGTGGTTGAGTGATTGGACTCCGCACCCGAGAGCGTCTTGCTTGCATATGCAATGGCTCTCTCGGCTGAGCCTTGCCATTGGACAAGCACAGCGCCTAGACCTACGTTGCTAAAGTCAGTATGGATCATGGTAGAAGCGTCCTCGTCGAAGTGAGCCAGTACTGGAGGCGTTTGTAGGTGCTGCCGGGGATCATTAAACGCTGCTCGTTCTTCTTCGCCCCATACGAATCCAACGTCTTCTCTTGCAAGGCGCGTTAATGGCGAATCTATGCGCCAAAATTTAACAATAAATGTTCGGCAATAAGCGCCGTGAACTAAGAAACGCCTCACTGCCTGTTTTGTCCTTTGGCGCTGGAAACTTTGTGACTGCCATGATTCTGTCGGGATGAGGGCGGACACATTGATGACTCCCAACAGGACCTACGAACTGGAATAATAATAATAATAATAATAATAATAATAATAATAATAATAATAATAATAATAATAATAATAATAATAATAATAATAATAATAATAATAATCAATCAATCAATCATGTTTATTTAACGTGCCCAGGAACAACCCTAAGGTCTGAGTGCTGGCGCACGCATACATTACAAACCAAAAACAAAACACTCAGGGAAAAATCATGCCTGAATAATAATAATAATAATAATAAATCATGTTTATTTAACGTGCCCAGGAACAACCCTAAGGTCTGTGTGCTGGCGCACGCATAAATTACAAACAAAAAACTAAACACTGCAGGGGAATATAATTAAAAAAATAAATGAATAAAAATAAAAATTGTGACAAGAAGAGAGTACCAACAACAAAGCGCGAAGTAAATACAAAAGAAAAACGAGTAGAATGGCACTTGAACAATGCATGAAATTATACCACAAGGCAAAGCTCGGAGAAGAACGATGGCAATGAGTTATGAAAGATAACAAGATCACGAAAGTAAGCGTTTTAAAGACTCTGTATTGTGTGGACCGTTGAGTGTTCGTAATGACAGGCAGGAACACGGAAAGGTCTATGTTCTCTGGTGATCTTGCGTGGGAAAGGAAACATGACACAGCTGAGAAGTTCGGGACACGTGAGGTTACCGTGAAGGAGTTTTTTTTAAATTTTATTTATGCAATACCCACAGCACCTTTACAGGCATTACAGTGGGGGGAAATACATATCAACCGGATTCATGCTCCATGACTTACAAGTATACAATATGGTACATAACGTAAGCATACTGTTCAAAGAATAACAGTCACCATACGCATGCAGAGAAAAAAAAGGAACATAAGTGATGTCGCATCAGTTCTACAAGGCATAACATGTATCATTGGATATTACATGAACTATTGACGATGGTAGCCTATTCCACTCCCGTATAGATCTAGGAAAAAAAAAGACATTCTGAATTGTTCTGTGTGGCAAAATATTTCTCGTGCTTTATGAGTGGGGTCACCTCGACCTGATGCATAATAAGGTTCAAGTATGTATCCTTGCCCGTCTATGCCAATTGATGAATGAAAGATACTATGAAAAAGCTTTAAACGAAGTTTTTTTTCTGCGATTGTCAAGAGATTCTCATTGTAAATTATTCTTTGCTTGTGTGGCGCTAAAAGCAAAACTATAATTTCCAGTAACAAATCTTCCAGCTAAATTTTGTATTCTTTCAATGCGTTCCTTGTCACCAAGCATCGGTGGGTCCCATACGTCGCATGCATATTCTAAGACAGACCTGACGAACGTCTTGAAGAGTAGCTCTTTAGTAGCCATACTAAAGTCTTTAGCGTTGCGCCGTATAAACACTAATGCCTTGCCTGCATTTGCTATTATATGATCAACGTGACGATGCCATGTTAAATCAGTGGTAAAATAAACTCCTAGGTATTTATATAAGGACACCCGTGACAATGCAATGTTATCTAAGGTATACTGAAACAAACATGTTTTTTTCTTACTAAATGACATGATAACCTTCTTATCTAGATTCAAATTCATGTTCCATTTACAACACCACTGAGCAATGCGGCTGAGATCACATTGTAACATTCGGCGATCATCTTCACAACTAATAGGCCTATACAAGACGCAATCATCAGCGTATAGTCTCAAATGCGACAGGATTCCTTCACCGATATCATTGATGAATAAAAGAAACAAAAGTGGACCCAGAACTGAGCCCTGAGGGACGCCAGCAGTGACGTCTACTCTTGATGACTCAGAACCATTCAAAACTACGTATTGTTTGCGTAGTCTTAAGTATTCGGCAATCCATGCAATAACTTGTGCATTAATACCGTAGGTATGCAGTTTCTCAATCAACAAAGAGTGGGACACAGTATCGAATGCCTTGCTGAAGTCTAAAAATATACAATCTATAGAAAATCGTTTATCCATATCACTGGTAATATCATGCGTGAATTCAATTAGTTGTGTTACGCAAGACAAATTCTTTCTAAAGCCATGTTGAAAGGGATTAAATAGGGTATACAGATTCGTATGTGCTACAATACTCGTGTATAAAATGTGCTCTAAAACTTTGCATGCAACACAGGTTAAAGAAGTCGGTCGATAATTAACTACGCCACTTCGCGGACCAGACTTATGAACTGGAACCACTGCGCCAATCTTCCAATCATTGGGCAGGGAAGCTTCTGCCAGTGATTTTTCAAGACCTATTTTCAAGAAAGGAGCTATAAGTCGGGCACAAATTTTAAGAAGTGATTTGTGAAGCCATCATGTCCTCCGCCTTTGGCAGTATTCAATTTTAACAGTAACAGTTCTATGCCACGTGTGCTGATAACGACGTCATCTATATTGCCCATCGGTGCCATTTGTTCCCGCGGGGTACTTCTACGATCATCGCTGCTAGGCATCACAGTAGAAAACACGGAAGCAAAATACCGATTAAAGTATTCCGCTTTAGCTTCATCGTCAGAAACGACGCCGTTTTCAGAGACGAGTGACGGAATAGATGTGGCCTCTTTCCCATTTCTTTTCACGTGCTTCCAGAATTGCTTGGGGTCATCTTTGATTCTCAGCTGGATAGATTCGCTAAAAGCATTCTTGGCTACGCGAATTGCCCTCTTCATTTCTGACGTAATTTCTTTCAGCTTCTGCCTGTTATCACTGGACAGCACTTGAAGAAAATTGTGATAAAACCTTTGCCTTTTGTTTGTAAGCCTGCGCAACGCTTTTGAAAACCAAGGCTTACTTCTACTTTGTCTTTCATTTAGGACCCAGAAGGTCAGCGTGATTACGTCGGTTGCGAAGTGAGGGCAATGACAACAATCCAACAGTGCTAGTGCAGGGTGCAATGTCCATGTTTGCAAAGCGGTGGTTATATATGCTTAGAAACGTTTTCTGGCCACGATCTATAATGTCACTGTGGGATCTAGAAGAGCCATTCCAGACATTCGAGTTGAGGAAGACAGATGGTTGTGTACAATTTGCGGAACGGTGTAGGAGACTTATAAACACTTCGATGAAGTATTCACTAACGAACTTCCACAAAATGATTCGCTGTCGCTGTCACAGCTGTACTTTTCGCACCCTTTCCCAGCAATCCTAATTACGGAACACGGCGGTGCTAGCGCCATCAATCGACTTCCTCACAAAACCAGTCCCAGACCCGATGGCATCAGCGCCAAACTACTTAAATTAACCTGCCACCATTCAGCTAACCTGCTCGCGTCAATCTTCCAGCAATCCCTTGATTCTGGCGGTATACCGGACGACTGGAAATCTCCATATGTAGTTCCTATATTCAAATCTGGCAGCAGAAATCAGCCTAACAACTACAGGCCGATTTCACTTACGTCCATTTCGTGTAAGGTACTAGAGCACATCACATATTCACAGGTGATGGGTCATCTGAGCCGTAACAATTTACTTCTCAACACCCAGCATGGTTTCCGCGAAAAATTATCATGCCAGACACAACTTTTCGAACTTGTGACAGACCTGCACACGGGCATACATATGTCCGCCTACATCGATGCCATTTTCATAGACTTTTCAAAGGCTTTCGACCGTGTTCCCCATAATCGACTAATGTTAAAAATACGTAATCTGGGTCTCGACGAGATAGCGACTGCTTGGATCGAAGAATTCCTAAACAGTTGGTGTCATTCAGTTAAACTTAAGGATTACATATCTAAACCGACACGAGTAACATCTGGGGTGCGGCAAGGGAGTGTGCTGGGTCCTCTTCTATTTTTAGTATACATTAATGACATAGCCTCTAACATAAGTTCGTCAATCCGACTTTTCGCGGACGATTGTGTCATTTATAAGAATATAACTTCCATGGCCGACGTCGCAGAACTACAATCTGATCTCTCAAGGTTAAAGGAATGGTGCAGTAATTGGCAAATGGAAATTAATCTCGAAAAAACAAAACAATTAAAATTTACTAACATTTTTTGCATGTTCAAACTCTTAGAAAGTAAATGACATATTAATAGAAAAAGTCACGTCATTTAAGTACCTGTGCGTCATACTTCCGATTTAAGCTGGGCTGCCCACATCGAGCATATTACCAATAAGCCTTTCAAGAAGCTCGGCCTACTTAAACGACGTCTGCATTTCAGTAATAAATATAAAAGACTGCACGCTTTCAAATCATTGATTCGGCCCTCTCTGGAATATGCTTCTATCATATGGCATCCTCACCTGACAGGACTTACTAACATGCTCGAAATGGTATAGAACAAAGCCGCGCGGTTTGTCACGTCATACTACTCACGTTTCATAAGCGTTTCGTCACTGAAAGCTGAACTTAATCTAGCTACGCTTGTCATACGCAGGCGACATGCTCAACTATAGTTTTTTTACTCACTTTACCACAGCAACACAACGTTCGCCCAATCGCACATTTTCCCGCCCCTCATAATTCAACCCGTCTCGATCATGCGCACAAAGAATCGCCAATTTTCGCCCGGACAAAGAAGTACCAAAATTCGCCTTTAGTATGGTGCATTAACGAGTGGAACTCCCTGCCGTACAACATCGCCAAGATATCAGATGCTTCAATGTTTCACTCAGCGCTGCTGGGCTATTTACAAAATGGAAAACATTCCTAACCTGTATCTGCCTGTCTTTGTTTCACGTACGGTATTTGTACACTATATGTATGCAGTGTTCTTTTCAATGTATTGATGATCAGTGGTTTAACGGTCATGTAACAAATCGCTCTGTACTCGTGATCAATGTATTTCGTAGATAATTGTTTTTGCTATTCTGGACATATTGGTTCAAATTACCTTGCTGTTTCTTTTTCTTGTTTTGTTGTATTGTTGTCTTCTACTTATATTGTTTCTACATTATATTTATGTACTCACCTGAAATCCCCCCCCCCCCCTATGTAATGCCCACTAGGGCCTTTAGGGTATTGAAATAATAAATAAATAAATAAATCCCCTCGATAGTCTGCATACAGAACCAAGAGAGCGCATACCCCGCATCGCAACACGTTTAGTGTGAGCAAAAAAGTGCAAGGTTGCATCAAAAAGTACACCAAGATCATTGATCTCGCAGACCTTACACAGCGGCACAGAATCTACAGAATAAGGAAAAGAAATACTTGCTGTTTTGCGTGTGAAAGTCATGACTTTGGTCTTAGCAGCATTCAAGGTAAAGTTATCCTTGCACCATTTAGAAAAGGAAAACAGGTAAGACTGCAGGAACGCGACAGTCATCAACAGTGTGAATTTTCTTTAAAATCTTGATGTCATCGGCATATAGAAGGAAAGAAGAGTTCCGAGTAGCAGAAAGAACGTCAATAATAAAAATGAAAAAAAGGAGTGGTCCTAATACTGACCCTTGAGGGACGCCGCTAGATGTCATGTAAGGAGATACGTTTGGCGATTCACGTTAACATAACACGATCTATCAAAAAGATAACTGCTCAAGAGATTCACAACCGACGAGTCAACATCAAAGTGCGTAAGCTTGATCAGAAGCAGCGAGTGGCTGACTACGTCAAAAGCAGTAATCGGGCAGTTCTTTTCTTCCTTTTTTAGCCAAAATTGACAAGGTACTGGTGCACAGACGAAGTGCTAAACTCATGTAGGTACAGCTTTCAATCCCTTCTCCCCCTTCCCCAGTTAACCTCCCTGCCTTTCGCTTATGACTTTTCTCTCTGTCTCTCTTTTAATGAAGGTACAAAGGAAACAGACAAGTTGGGGCGCATGAGGCAAGCCTGGACAAAGACAATTCCACAGAACTGCTGAGACTAATACACCGGCCGAAGTGCTTGTGTATAGCGAGCGGAAAGACCCAATAGCAGGTCAATGATCTACTCAGAGGTCCTTTCGTCGATACGCGTGCCCACTAAGCACGCCAGGAACCAGGCCAAGAATCCCATTTGACCCATTTCATTAAATGACTAGCCCGAGAAACGAATAAATGCAAAACAGGAAAAAGAAAACGGGAGTTGGATGGGAGAATTGGCTGTTTGCTTTTTTTCCTCGCTTATTGGTTCACAGCGGCTGCCCTCAGCAGCTGTGGCATGGCAGTCATCGTTCGTCCCGCCTCCTCTGTTGTTGGCTGCAAGTACTCACATCTGCGTGGCACAGAAATACGGGCAGCCTGTGTACAGTTAGCCTCTAAAGAAGCGCTCCTCTTAACAATGGCGATGAGCAAAAAAGGAGAGCTATCAAAGCACAAAGTACCCGTACGTCCGAAAGCCATAAATGTGCTCGTTCGGCTTTCTACCCTATAGGAGAATAAAGTCGAGCAGCGCCCTCCATTCCTTCCTTCCCTTTGTTTCCTCTTGCCTTTCTTTTATTAGGGACATTCCTGGAATGAACTACGGCTGTGGCGAGGAAGCACCCGGAAGAACATAAACAGTCGCTCGGTGGAGATGGTCGTTGCAAGGAAAGGAACACTTTGGGAGAACACAAAGAAAGGTACAACAAAACCTGCCATTCCACGCTGACTTTGATAAGCCACTGACCTCTGAAGGAATCGCATACTTACAAATTTTCGGTCGTTACCTTAGATCTGAAGGCAGTACAAAATTTTTAAGGCCAAAGATGACCCTCACTAGAAGCTGCGTCTTGCGGTGTCATAAATTGCATAGGAAAGGGAGCATGTTCAATCGCTGTCAAATGCGAACGCGAATCATAAGCAGAAATATATTGTTTTGTATTATGCCGCATTCATCACTGCCAAGAGTAAATAGTACAAGGCGTAGTAATTGCGATATTTCTGAGGGTTTTCAGTGAACGCGGCACGTCTTTTATGCATGCGAGAGCAAAAAGTGTGCGAGAGCAAAAATAAAAACCGCAGTCTCTCAAGCTCAGCGCATTTCCTTGCTGCTTACTTCTCGCGCAAGCGGTCTTCCATAGCATTTTCACCAGTTCTCGCAAATCACTTTGCGAATCTTGATAGCGTTGTAAAAGCTTCTGTAGCACTAAGTGTATATTCCTGCTTGCATCGTGAGCCTCACAAGCCATCTGAAATTTCCATTACAAGAAGCAATTTTTCTTTTTCAAGGCGCTCCAGAGCCCCATTTTAAAGAAGAATTAGGTGAAAATGTGCCGTTATTGCACATATTGGCAAAATTGCACCTCGTTGCGCTTTAGTGGCACAAAGGCAGTGTAATTCTGTATTCAAACGGCAAATCTCGAGTGGTGTGCAAGCTCTGCCACAGAGGGCCGTCCTCCAGCCGAGTGCCCACGCTTCTAATTCATGTTTAGAACACTCGCGCTTCATCCAGAGTATGCAGGGCACAAACTCGTGCGGGAGTACCGGCAGTGCTCGCGCCGAAGGGACACGTTTCTGTTTTATTGCGATAACAATTATCTGGAGACTCCAGGCGCATTTCCGTTGTCGTCAGCGTCATGTTCTGTATAAAGTACAAGTGTGATCTAGAGACCGGATTTTAGGCAAATGCCTTTTTGTTCCTTGCCCTCCTATCGCCCCACTTTGATATATGAGCACGAATTAGAGGTTAAAAAGGGCTTTTATAGTGTTTTTAGTGCCTATAAATGCCTATTTTGCCGTTTGGCCTAAATGCCTATAAATGCCTATTCTCAATATCGGCGCCTATATGAACACTATTTAGCCTCAAGTTTCGCTTTCGAGTGCAGTTAAGACCGTTATTCATGTTACCGGGCAACATTGACTTCGGAACTCTATGGGGTTCAACGTAGTTCCACCTTTAGTTCAACCAGCTCCCGGAAAAGAACTGCTAGCAGCATTGAAATGGGGCGCGCCGGCCAGTATACGCCGCCGCGCTGACATTGCGCGAGCGGTTGATGAATGCGAAACCGCGAAGAGCCGCCAGGGGAAAGAAGAGTGACGACCAAAAGAAGAAAGAAAATTTGATGTGCGCGCGGCTTTTGTTTTGTTTGTAATTTACTTTTTAAGGTGTTCACCGCCGTCGGGCGTTCCTTCTCAGCGTACGAGATCATTCTCAGTGACAAGAGGCACAATTTTGAATCCTAAAATCTGGAGATGGTGGTAGTTTGCTATTGTTTCCATCATCTTCACAGTGATTTTTAGACTACGTTCCGCGTGCTCTCCAAACAGATTTCTTCAAACATGTGCACTACAAATGGGCAGAAATGTATTTGGCAGTGTTGGGACGTCTTGCCTGTACAATTCGGATAATGTCATTGTATATGAAGAAATTGCCAAGAGTTGTACCTAACAGTTCTCATGTAAGAACAAGGTAATTTCTTAATAAATCGTAGTTTCTCTTGCATTTGAACTTATTTTTCTGTTTTTGTTGTGTCTTTATTTAATTGCGTCAGGCAGACATAAAGTATCACTTTTTTAATCAGCTTTCAAGTATTCTTTTTCATGCGACGCTCGAGTACAGTGTCCATTGAACATAAATATGAGCAGTGTGCTTACTGAATTAAGCCAATTGATCGTCATCAGTTCAGCAGTTCTATGGGACAATTGCACGGCTATGTTCAACTGTTGGCGCCTTTGTGCCCTCGTAGACAATTACATTTCTTCTTTTCCTATCGTAGATATAGGCCGCGAACGTCTTCATTTGAAGTTATTTGCATTTATGTAAAAACTTATTGTGCCTATGTTTACGACGTTGGAGGCCTAAAACGTTGTTTTGCCTGCCTATGGGCGTCTTGCGCTGGAGTTTGAGGTATAGCAGCGGCGCCTGGTGGCGGCGAAAAACGTCATCTGGGTAGTACCAGCTTGGGTAGTATTGAGCCCTGGCTGTGGCGAAGCACGTTTATAGCCCGAGTTTTGCGTCGATTCGCATTTTTTTCTGCCCTGTTTCGAGTGCGAAAAGGCTCGTCACTTCTCACACACCATGGCGACCAGGCTGCGAGCTGGCCGCAGCCTATAGTATTACGAAAATGGACTCTCCGTGTGCCGTGGGACGTAATGCTGGAAGCAGAAGACATCGGCGACGCCGATCCGCAGAGACCTAGCTCAGCCTCGAAAAAGCGCCACCGTCGTTACTGCTGCGTCGTGGGCTGCCATGAACAAGGCCTGAATCCCATCAGATCCTACCGTTTTCCTTCAAGGCCTCACGCTGCGGAGCGATCGGGCGCGCTGGATAACTGCAGTTCGTCGCGCTGGGTAAGCGAAATGGCAGACCGACATAGCAGCAGGCATGGCTGGTGATTCACGATTCGAGACCCAGCCACAGCGACAATGAACAATTAGACCGGTGCGAAGTGGTGAAGTGACCAGGTGTGTGCAAATGACCACAAATGGTCGGGCTGATTCGGTGACAATTCACTACCCCACTACGAGCAGCACAGGTTAGAGAGTTGAATGTGCTCATCCTTGACCTCAAGCCAGCACGTTGAGGCAGCACAGCAAGGTAGTATTGATTACAGCACATCGATGTTCGAGCGCTGTCATTAAAAGCTACATCAAGCGAGCAGTGCACGAGCGCGCGCTGCCGCGCGATTCGCACGTACAGTCAACCACAAAAGTTTGCGGACCACGCGAGCGCGTGGCCAAGAGCCTCTTCGCGACACTTCCGCTACGTCACCAGCGATCGACAGCAGCGCTACGTTGAAGACGCATCCCTCCTTAAATCTATGGCCTGTCTATTTTCGCACTGTGCGCAAATATTTTCTACCTATCTCTTTCAACGTGACGCGCTCTTTGTTAGCCAGGGCTACTTGCTTATATTTTGAGAGCAGAATATCAGTACAAGTAATCAGACAGCGTATTCTTCGGCTGTTATCAGTTCTATTTTCGCGTAGCCACGCTGTTTTTTTTTTCGTGAGTGCGTGAGTGAGCGGTGAGGCAGCCATGGGACACAGATGCTTAGTCAGTAGGCAGAATTTTTCCGTTCCTCCCCCATCGCTAAGTGACAGTAGCGGCCGGGATTTGATCGCCTGCGCCCAGGTTTTGCTGCGCAAAGCCCGAACCACCGCGCTGCAATAGTGGTTACATTTAGAAAAATAAGGAATAATCGGGTGCGATGACTCTTTTTATAACCCTTTGCGACACGGCGTCCTCGTTTGGGGACTCGAACTTCGGAGGCGCGTCCCACGCCACGTGTTTCTTCAAATGACCGTAAAACTCAGTGTGCACATTCGTGTCCGCTTCCTGATGGGACAACTAGCGGTCAGTTAACTTCATTGTCCTGCGTATTGCTGCAGATGATCACTTTGCTGGAGACACTACCATGTTCAGACAATCGTTCGACGTGCCGCGTTCCAAGACCAACGTCAAGAGTATTTTTTTCTCCGGTCGACACGAATACAACCGAAAAAGCAAGTGTGCATGCGTTTCGGGCCTAATAGTTGATTCTTTTTATGCAAGCATTGAAGCTGACGGATTTCAGAATAATTAGATAATGAGTTATACGCTAATTAATTTTTTTACTGAAACTCGCACAAAACAGCACATTGCTTCGTCTTCTTTCTTGGAATGTAATAGTGAGCGTCTTGAAATGATGCCATGCGCATTTGACGCATTTGCAGACGGTGCATCATAATTCGTGTCTGAAGGAGATGAATTTATTCACAAGACATTTACAGAAGTGTCATGAAACATAGGTCTCTCAATGATCTAGTAGGAAGTGAAATGTCCGCCGTTTTCTAGCACCTTATTGATGCGTGTGGGCATCGACTCGTACAAAGATTCAGTAATCTCCGGTCGACCGCGCAGGCTTTCCCATTCTTGTGCGATCGCTTGCCACAGCGTATCGGCCGTGCGGCCGCGGTTGGCTCGTGTGTACAGCCGTTTCTTCAACATGCCCCATACATTTTCTATGGGATTCAAGTCGGCGCCACATGGAGGCCACTCAAGCTGGCAAACAGCATGTTCTTCTAGCAATGACTGGACGATACGTGCTTTATGGATCGGGCTGCGGTCGTGTTGAAAAAAATAGCAGCCGTCGCTGAAGGGACCGTCCAGCGCATACGGAACGTGGTGTCTAGTGATGACGTCGCAGTACCGTGACGCAGTGAAGGGCCCTTCCAGACGCACAAGGGGACCAAGGCCATCTTTGCTGATTGCTCCCCACACGCTCACGGAACACCGTCCACTGGATAGAACACTTGTCGCGATTTGTATACCCCCCTGCTGTAATGCCTGCAAAGGCGATGCAGGTAGCAAATAAATAAATAATAAAACACTGTGTGTAATTAGGCAGATATCTGCAAGAAATAGCATACAATTGGGTTCCAGCAGCGCGCCTAAAAATGTTGTGATTCCTCTTGCGTATGAACTTTATAATGCTGTTATAGAGTTGCAATAGAAAACGTGCAAACATCATTAGATAGTACTGAAAGACCCACTGGCAGCTCTTAATTAGCTTCAGAGTAAGTAGTACTATGAAACAATCGTTAATGTTTTCAACATAATACCACTACAGAAAAATCTCGTAATGTCCAAAAGCTCATTTTACGTGAAACATGTTGTGATGCAGAATTAGCTTCGTGAATTAACTGCCAATACACTGTAAACACACCTGCAGTTTAGTGGACGCCAAACCCGCTTCCGTTGGTCCCAGCGCGTGGAAAAAGTTGACTCGTCGCTAAAGATGACATCGCCCCATTTCTCTGTTGTCCAATCTTTCATTGCTGTAGCGAACATGAGTCGTTCTTGTAGCTGGCTGTCTGAGAGGCAGGGCTTCTGTGCTGCTACGAAAGACTGCAGGCCAAGCTCACTCAGCCTTCTTCTTACAGTCTCAGACGATACCGTGAGCGAGAGCGCTTCTCGGATATCCTCTGCACTTTGAAAAGGATCAGCCACGACGGCGGCCGTAATCAGGCGGTCCTCTTCCTCAGTCGTGGCCCTTGGACGCCCACTGCGCTCCATATCTGTGAATCTGTCATCGTCGCGGAAAGCTTGAATAATCCTATTCACGGCAGTCCGGCTCCTGTTGGTTCGGCGGCAGATTTCGCGCTGAGGTATTCCCTCTATAAATAAACGCACAATGTGCCTTCTTTCGTCAGGTGGAACACGCAGCGGCATCTTTCCAAATAGGCAATCACCACGTGGCCTGAAGCAAGTCTACTACGTTTTCAGCGACTGATGCGAAGATGCGCCTATGTGTGAAAGAAAATTTTCTATGCATCCGCTTTTTCTTTATTTTTGATGACAGTGAAACACCTCCCTACCCTTTCTCTCAAGACGCAGAAGCAGCAACACTCATTGGACCAAGATGCTGCCAACCAAAGTGCGCCAGTAAACGTCGCGTAAAAAAATCGTCGCAGCGCTTCGTGAAACTTATCTACCCACTGGCACACCAGTCGACAAAGGTTGCAGTGATTGCTCCGATACTGCTATCAAGCCAGATATGTGGCGGTCTTATCGCAGACAGCGCTCTGCGTCAGCACAACGAACTAACAATGTAATGCACGGGAATAAAAAATTAACAGGCAGGCGAGTACCAAGAGGGCTCATATCCGGGAGAGCGCCCCTGTCGCCGCTAGGTGGCGTACCGCCAAGTGGCGCGGATAGGCAGTCTGGCACGCGCTCGCGTGGTCCGCAAACTTTTGTGGTTGACTGTACGTACGTTACTGCGAGCTTATATGCATTGCATCAGTTATTTATGAATTGCTAGACAGATGGCCGCTACTACAGCGCAGGCATAACCACTTGTCTAGCGGCATGTAGTCAACAAAGATTGCAGGAGACCCGCCGTTTCGCGGCATGTCGAAAGACCGCTGCCGTCGCGGCGCGTACGATCGTGCGCTCGAGCAGTTCGTACACTGCGGCATGCTGAAAGACCGCTGCAGTCGCAGCGCGTACCATCGTGCGCTCGAGCAGTTCCGTACACATGTCTGCTTATCGCTGCTGTGAATTCATTTATAGAAAGCATTTCCTCGCGTTTGTGCGCCTGAATCTAGCAGCGTGCAAATCTTACCTGAAGTTCAACTGCGCACGCGCATGACTCGCTTCACTTGCGATTGACACCGGGCGAAAACTTCGCCGCTTATTTCTTGAACGGCGTACACGTATTCGGCGTTGCATAATTTCTTGCCTTTACGCAGCATGCCACCTATGGAAAAATCTTCGGCGCCCGATATTCGCTGCAAGCCGTGGTACAACACAACCGAAAGTGGCGGGTCCATATTGTAAACGTGCTTCCCGAAGCAGACGACCGAGCTTGGTACTACCCAGTTTCGGTTTGAGGGCGCTTTTTAGCACCATTTTTGCAGCGCCCCCTGGGCAACGCAAGAGCCCCATTTTCGGCGCCTAAAACGCGCTTTCTAAATGCCTTAAGATCCGGCCTCGAGTGATAACATCGCGGCCGCGCACGGTATGTTGTGGGTGCGAGTGAAAGCGTAGGAGTGTGAGCTGAGAAGGATGGCGGCTCGATCTCGCACGCGCAAGGGAGGAAGGTGGGGACGAAGCTCGCCGTCTTCCATGGTTCACAAGGCAGTAGGGGGAGGCGTTCTACTTCGACGGCGGCTGCGTAAAGCACGGCTTGAGCGCGGCCGCGCGGTCCTTATCTTGAAAGCCATCTGCGGTGGGTACAGAGAGTCAAGGCAGGCCGAGGACTTGTGGGTTCGTACGAGCTGTGTTCTCACCGCTTAATTTCACGTTGAAGCGAGGAGCTGCACGAAAGGCAATTCACTCGCTGTTGCTGCCGCTCTTCATCCCGACAGTGTTTTCACAATGAGTTTCCACGGTCATCGATTGAGATGTGTTCGTGTTTGCCTGTGCGCGTGACACCATGCTGCTTAATTCAGTTAGTAAACGAATGTTTATAAGTTTATACGACCGATATAACTACTATCCTTACTTCTTATAACAGTCTAATAATTTGCTATCGCAATCGATGTTTCGTCTTTCGGGAGTAACTGCTGGATTTTGCAGCGGAGCTGTTAAGCTTTTCGTAAGCCCGTTTCGGGCCGGCAGAAAACTCGGGCCCAGGTGTGCGTCGTCGAGCCACGCAACCTCCTCGCATCGCACACGTGCGTAGGGCGGAGTCTCGCCGCAGCATGCGTGCGCTTCGCCTTCCCTCTCCCCGGCAGAGGAGAAGCAGTTGTTCGCTCAGCCGGGACGTCACTGATATGCTGGAAAGCTCTGAGCAGCTGGCGCGCCGACAGACGTGTCGCATCTCTCGTGTAGTGAACACGCGTGCACGGCTACCATGGGGTGACCGAAGAAAGGCAAGACTACCGAAGAAGAAGCCGCCTATAAGGAAGCTCGAAAGTTTGGGTGACAGCGCAAACATACGACCACAAGAAGGGAGACGCGGACACACAGGCGCTGTTCTTTCATGATGTACCAACTCTCCCAAAAAGAAGTATTGATGAAGGAAGCTCGATGCGCGGCTTAGCGGGACTACGATCGACCAAGGAGAGGCGATCCTGCCCATCGCGCCGAGGCCGCTGCCGACAAACGCCGTCGCCGAGCCGAAGATCCCGATCTAAAGTGAGAGCACGAAAACGACGACAGACGAAGAGAATACACACACACACACAGTGTATCGCCATGTGATAAGACATGCGCGGAAGTCTTTTGTATTTTAGTTACTCCGCGCAAGATACGCCCTTTCTCTTTTCTTGGCCACACGTGTTGGCCTGCCTATATCCTGCCTATCCTAGAAGGATCAACGAATGCATAAAGACAGAGAGCATTACGAGATGCCACGGCGCGAGGATATACAAGCAGAATTGGCAGGCGCAAAAGGATTCAGCCGTCTCGATGCGAAAGCAGGGTTTCATCAAGTTCCGTTTGATGACAGCAGATTAGGAATCTGTACATTTGCAACACCGTTCGGCAGATATCGATTTTTAAGGCTGCCGTTTGGTATCTCTTCTGCGTCCGAAGTTTTCAAAAAACGTTGAACGAAATCTTCGAGTCCTTGCCGAGCATTCATGTATACGTGGATGATATTTTGGTGTGGGGAACGTCAAGAGAGCAGCATGACAGGCGTTTAAAAAGCGCGCTTGAAGCCGCGAAACGAGCGGGATTAGCACTGAATGCAGAGAAGAGCAAAGTGGGCGTCGAAAAAATTGAATTTTTCGGTGATGTGATCTGTGAAAAGGGAATAACGCCAACCCGCCAGCTTGTCAACTGCATAGCGGACATACCGGCGCCAACCGACAAGCGTGGACTTCAGCGATTGCTCGGCGTGACCAACTATTTTTCCTAGTATATTCCTTCGTTAGCAGAAAAGACTTCTGGTTTGCGCAGTTTAATCAAACAGGACGCAATTTTTTAGTGTTCTCCCAGCCACGCAAAATAATGGGCAAAAATATGCGAATGCCTAAGCACGGGGCCAGTTCCGGCAATTTTCGACCTTCTAAAAGAAACAAAGGTGACGTCAGACGCGTCACTGGCTGGGCTGGGATCGACCCTTCTGCAACTTCATGGCGATAGCTGGCATCCTGTTGCGTACGCATCCAGAACGCTCTCTTCAGTAGAACAACGCTACTCTTAGAAAAAGAAGCTTTGATGGTGACGTTCGGATGTCAGAAATTTCATGATTTCATCTACGGCCGCAAGATAACGTTGGAGACCATCCACTGATAGCTATCGCTAAAAAAGCAATCGGAGAAATGCCGCCCAGACTTCATAGGTTCTTCCTGCGGTTATTAAAATACGATTTCACTATGGAATACATTCCAGGAAAGCAGCTCATCCTGGCGGACTTGCTTTCAAGAGCTTCAGTTCCCTACCCAGAAGGTGACGCCGCAAGTGAGGAAGACATCGAAATACACGCCCTGAGTATGCTAGCAGATTTTGTAACCGATGTCACGCTAAAGCGGCTCGAAAACGCAACGGATAAAGACCCATACCTTTCTGGAGTAAAGGAGAGTATATATGCCGGCGAAAGCATACAGGGAGAGTTGAAACCGTTTGCCAGCGAACTTTCTGTCATCAAAGCAGTTCTTCTAAAAGGCAGCAAAATAATAATGCCTTCGCGCATGCGAAAGCAAGTGCTAGCGCGCATTCATCAAGGCCACATGGGCCACAACAAATGCAAAGCAAGAGCGAGAAGATGCGTGTTTTGGCCAGGCATTAATGGCGAAATCGCTGCTGTGTCTCAAAAGTGCGAGGTATGCAGACGCCACGCATACAGTCAACCGGCAAAACCACTAATCATGAGATCACCACCCGAATACCCGTGGTATCGCGTTGGTATCCATCTATTCCACTATGGGGGAAAATCATATCTATCCGTGTATGACGCTCTGTCGAACTTTCCAGAAATTGCAGAGCTGGAGGACACGTCATCGGCAACGGTCATCTACAAGCTGGGAGCCATATTTGCCAGATATGGAATCCCGGTAGAAGTGTGGAGCGACAACGGACCCCAGTTTGCAAGTCGAGAATTACGCCTATTCGCGGACAAGTACGACTTTCGACATGTGACATCGAGTCCGGAGTTCCCTCGTTCCAACGGCTTGGCGGAGAAGGGAGTTCAAGTGGTGAAACGCATTCTGAAGAAAACGAACGAAGCAGGCGAAGATTTCTGGCTGGGTTACTGGTCGACGCCCCTGGAAGGTGGACGGTCACTGGGAGAATTGTTGTAAGGACAACTAATGTCAACCTTGTCAGATTTTAACGTCCAAGAGAAGGTGAAAGTGCAAAAGCACATCCAGTTTGATCGTTCAAAAGGCCGCTTCCACCCCTTGAAGAAGGTCAAGTCGTGAGAATCAAGAGGAAAGCTTGGTCGCAGAAAGCCCAAGTTATTGGTCAGACGCACCCGAGATCGTACAACGTTTTAACCCAGGGGAACAAGCTTATTCGGCGGAACTGGCAGCATCTGTTACCCACAAAGGAAACTTTCAACCCCGATGTTCTGGGTGACCTCAGCGACGATTACGTTCGTCACTCCACGCCGGCTACACCAGTGAATCCCGGCGAGAACCCCACGCAGGACGTGCAAGTGACAGCGCAACCAAGTGCAGGTGATAACCCAGCTTAGATGACACCGCAAGCGTCCGCTCTTATGCCTAGAAGATCGAGCAGGCAGAGACGCCCCCCCACGCGCCTACAATACGACCAGAACTTTAACCAAGTGCTTTGAATATTGCTCGTATTATGCTTTTTTTTCGTTTTTTTTTGTTCAGAAGAAGGTTGTATCGCCATGGTGATAAGACATGCGCGGAAGTATTCTGTATTTTAGTTACTCCGCGCAAGATACGCCCTTTCTCTTTTCTTGGCCACACGTGTTGGCCTGCCTATATAATTGAGCCTCAAATAAAGGTGGCGTCCCTTTTCGCTCATGAGATGACGGCCTGTTTCTACATCACATGCAGCGCAACGATACACACAGGACACCACTGTGTGTGGGTTCGATTAATAATTGAGGCCAAAAGGATCATTTAGGCAGGTGATAAGTGCGTTAGTGTTGCATCAATATCACTATCATGTAAACAACTGCTTTACTTGAACGCGAATGCGCACTGAGAAACTGTGATTGCGCTCCCTGTATAAAATAGTGGCGTTTTTTCTGATTAAACATTGTTGGAAATGGCGCCATGTGTGTGTTCTTTCTTCGTCCGTCGTCGTTTTCGCGCTTTCGCTTCAGATCATGCTTAACCAACGCGCCCAACTATCCATTCTAACGAGGATCTCGAGTTTCGGGCTAGAGACAACGAACTCTGCTGACTGAATGCTTGGCGCCGCCTGGAATCGGTTCCGTTCGGCGAAGCTTCGCAAGAAGCCATGCATAACATCGCAAAACTGAGCAAAACCTAGCAACACTCAGTATGAACCTCGCCGAGCCATGTGCAACCTCGCAAAACGTAGGAAAACCTAGCAACACTTACCAAAAGCCAGAACTAGCTCCGCCGTGAGCCAGCCTTGTACCACTAGTACAAACTCCCCACATTTTTTTTTTGCGAAAGGGAAAGGTTTCTTCTGCATACTCGTGGCGTGTTTGTATGCGGAACTTCAGGCAATAATGCGAGAGCATTACTCGGCTCATTGTGCGACCCCGCCGTAATCGGAAAGCCGTGGCAAAAAAAATGCACAGAAATTACGTCATCTAACGAACAAAAAGTGGCCAAGGTGAGAATTCGATCCTCTGCTCCAGCGCCACTGCTACCGCTTCGAAGCAGTAAGCGCTAACCACTGCGCCGCCGTTGCATTCTGCCACCTTTGCGACAGGCGACAGTCATGACTATCTTCCAGGCTGTGCCTTGTGGGCGATTCACAAGGTGGCGCATACGTGGCACCAAATCTGTCTCAAGCGGTTGCGGCAGTGTTACTTGTACAGGAATCTGCCTTCGGGTCCGCGCTGCGGCACGCCCATGCTCATCGTAAGAGACTTCTATCAGGCCGCACGTTCGACGCCAACCTTCATCGGCGCGACGCGTGCCGATCTGACCTTAAGACTCGCCGCTCCTGTCGATGCAATCACCACTTCGCGAGGCAGCGGAATCGACTTGGCGTTCGGGAACATGCCACGCACAGTGCACGAAGTAAGTTACATATCGACATACTATTCCGATCACAAGGCCATGCTACTGTCGGCCATCTTGGACAAGCAGATGAAGTCGCCGGAGCCCTGGACGACGAATAAGATGCAACGCACATCAGGTACCCGTCGGACGACGACTACGACCCCCCCCCCCCCCCCCCAAGTATGAGGTGGAGTTCGCCTACGAACACGATGAAGAAATGCAGTGTCATCACCATGGTGCCACTTGAAAAGGCACTGCATCGCTCGGCAAATACGTGTCATCGAGAAAGAACACTCAACGCAATGTGCATGACACACTGCTCCAATGAGAATTTCGCAAATAAAACTCAGCTGAGAGACGGCAATATGGCCGGTTTGTCGTCTTGCGTTGTTGCGACGTCATAAGCGGTGTCATTCCACTCTGAAACTTAACCCAGCAGCACTAAACTCAGCAACATTTTGCTGCAACACTAAACTCAGCGACATTACTCAGCTACACTCACAGCACAAGTAATGCTCTCGCATTTACCCATCATAAGAATTGCTATATTTTTTGTATCGTAAAGGAAGTAGCATTTTCACCAGAGAGGCGAAGCATCGATTGCGAAAGCAAATTAGTAGACTGCTATACGAAGTAAGGATAGTAGTTTTATCGGCCGTATAAACTCGTAAGCATTCACTTAGTAACTAAATTCACAAGCATGGTGTCACGCGAGCACATGCATACATCAACACATCTCACTCGATGAGCGCGAACACTCGCTGTCAAAACGATTGCGTGAGGAAGAGTAAGCGAATTGACCTTCGTGCTGCCTCTCGCTTCAGCGCGAACTAAGCGGCGAGAACACAGCGCCCACGAAGCTATCAGCCCTCGGCGCGCCTAGATTCTGCACTTCCCGCAGATCGCTTTCAAGATCGGGGCCGCGCGGTCGCACTCAGCCGCGCCATACACTGACGCCACCGGAACTTTTTATCTAAGCGACGACCTCTGTTTCACTAGTTTGGACTTGGTTCGGCGAACGGATCAGATGGTCTAACGTGCGTAGTTGTATGCGCTACTTTCTCGTATCCTGCAGGCCCGTCGCATGGGCAACACCAAATGAGTCATCATAATCTTTGAAGGCCGAAAGGTACCCTTCTACGTCTACTACAGAGGCACCGAATACCACTGCTACCTCCAGAAGAAAAAAGTCGAAGTGTGCGGAGCCTGCGGCCGGATCGGTCATCGCGCGGACGTGTGCCCTACCCCCGACAAGAAACATTCCAATGAGTGTGGTGCCCAAAACCCCGCGGACAATTACAACTGCAACTCAAAGATCACCCCACAGGAGAGAAGAGCTGCCAGAGACGCTTTCAGATGCCTTTCCTCATCAAACAGTGCCAGTGGGAAAAAGAGCCACAACAACAACAAACCTTGCACAACCACAGCGGCGGCGGCAGGGACCCATCGTTGCCACGTCAAGACGCCAAGCAGACAGCGGCGGCCCAACGCCCATCCCGATCAACGTCGAGGGACACTGCCGCCGATCGCAAGGCATCCTGATCAAGATCCCCATCGGGACATAGACCCCAAGCTAAACAAGAAAGCAAGACCTCAACCCATACCAACAAGATGAGCTGGGCAAATGTAGTCTCCCAGTTCAAACCCAATAAATTAGAAAACCCCACGCTCCCCGCGAAGAAGAAGAAGCCGACCAGTACGGACGTAGAAATTTCGGCTCGCGCATCTGCACACGTTTTCGGACTGATTTTTGTGATTCCTAGCAGCGAAATGTGCACTATTCGACGCAGTTTCTTCTAAGGAACACGCCAATGACTGATGTTTGCCGGTCAGTGTACTCTTTTTCAAGTTTCGAGACGTGTTAGTTCGGACTACGCCGCAGCTCGGCTAGCCCTACCCGACTAGGCCTATCGTCGGCGGTGAGGAGCGAGCAGGCCCAGGCCTCGCTCGTACGTGTGCGCGGCAGTATGCCCGCTATGGAGACAGTCGTGGAGGGAGAAGACATCTCCCGAGATGAAGCGAATCGCCCGGGCTGGACGACGGCCATGGGCAGAAACAAGAAGGCCAAACCGGGACCGACCGTTCCGGACCGAGGCAACGAGGAACGAGCAGAGACGAAGGGCGGCCGCCGCACGGCCGGCCCGCAGAGCGCGGTCAAGCGCCTCGTCGCCGCATCGAGACTCCCCCGGCTACCGAGGGATCACATTCGCATCATAGTGAGGCTGAGAGACGGCCTCGACGTGAAAAAAGTGAGTCAAATTCGCCTAGTGCAAGCGCTAGCAATGGCGGCCTCGCTCACGCCGAACGAGACCGATGAAGACATCGTTTGCCCGAACGCAACCCAGAACATTCTCGTCGTGTCCACGCCGACCGAGAAGAACGCGAACGCATACGCCGGAGTTCACCAGCTTCACCTAAGAGAAGGAGCATTCAAAGTGGCCGCATACATTGCGGCGCCGGACAACACGTGCAAGGGGGTCATCAGAGGAGTGGACCCCGAAATCAACGAGGCCCAGCTTCAGGCCATGATCGTGAACCAAAGAAATCCCAAGGTCTTGGAAGCCAAACGGATCAAAAACACCCCGACGGTGGTAGTGCTCTTCGACGGCATGAAAGTGCCGGACTATGTCATGTGTGGCGTAAGCCTAATACGCTGCACGCTATACAGGCGGCAGAACGACGTGTGCTACGGGTGTGGTGACTTGGGCCACAGAGTCGACGTCTGCCCAAATCCTGACAAGAAGAGGTGCCGCGGCTGCGGAGGCAACGACCCGGCCGAAGACCACCAGTGCTCGCCAAAGTGCGCCCTCTGCGGGGGCCCACACCCGACGGCGGACGGCAAGTGCAAGCAACGATACCAAGTTCCTTACGTCGTGCTGCGCCGGAGGCGCCGACGCAAAAAGGCGAAGAAGGCGAAGAAACCGCAGCTGCAAAGTCAGCCACAACGGCTGGAGAGCAGATCACGCGATTCCAGCGTGGCAAGCGCCCCCAGACGGGGACGTTCGACAACGCCGACACGACGACAGCGCAGCCGATCGAGAGGTCGCTCCCGCTCCAGGGGGCGCTCCCGCTCCCAAGTACGCATTCAAGAGGGGCCGACCTGGGCGGACCGGGTCAAGCTAAAGCCGCAGCCGAAACCACAACCAAAGGTAACGCAGGTAGCATTGCCAAAGCATAACAGGGAAGACCCTAGAATAGCTCAACTTGCGGAAGAAAACGCGCGCCTCAAGGCGGAGATTCAGCAAATGAGGGCGGATTTCGAATCGTTTCGGAAACAAGGTTCCACTCCCCAGCTAGTCGAACAACAGCAGCAGCAGGTGTCGCAAAATACACCGACCCCGCAAGGGGAGCAGTCGGTTCACTCCGTCAAACGCAGGGCCCCTCCTCTGACGGAGGAGGGAAACCTGGCGGAACCCGAGTCCAGTAGCATCCTATTGGGAATTCAGCAGTCGATTAGCTCTTTGCAGCTAATGGTCCAGCAACTAGCGGAAAGCATGGTAGCGCTCGCGGCAAGAGTGACACGTATCGAAGCACACATGGCACCTGCAGGTGCTAAACAAATCCAAGGTGTCAATCATGGCAAAAAACTCAACTAGAAAGCTGGTCGTGTGGCAGTGGAATTGCGCTAGCTTCAAAAAGCGCAAGGATCCGCTGCTGTAGTTCCTTGCCTCACAGGCGGACAAACCGCACGTCATAATCTTACAAGAAACTTTGGGTAGCGAGGTGACCCTGCCCGGATACCGGGTCGGCTCGTCGAAATTCGAACCGGGTAAACGCGGAGTGGCGACCCTCGTCGCGAACAAATGCTCTTTCCAGGAACGAGATTTGAAATTAGGCAACGTGAAAGCGGAGGCAACCGCGATCGAAATCATACCGAACGGTTGGCTGAAAAACAGCGTATTCGTAGTGAACGTCTACAGCTCGCCCTCTGACCACAGACAGTCGTTCGCATCGATAATAACGAAGGCGACCTCAATGGCCAGGGGGGCCCCACTAATAGTGGCTGGAGATTTTAACGCGCCCCACGAAGCCTGGGGTTACGCAAGGCCAATGCCCAAGGGAGAGCGGCTATTGGAGGCAGTCACTAAGTGCTCGCTAGAGCTGGTGATGGACCCCCGCTATCCGACTCGACTAGGTACGTCGGTGGCGCGGGATACGACGCCCGACCTGACCTTCGTCAAAAACGTGCGAGGGGCCGAATGGCGAAACCTGCACGAGAACCTCGGCAGCGACCACTACATTCCGGCGGTGACGATCCCCATCAGGGCGGCACCACCGAGAGAATTTAAGGTCACCGACTGGGACGCCTTCCGCAAAATAAGGAAGGAAGACACAAACGAATACGCGGACCTAGACAGCCTCTTTCGAAGGCTCAAAGAGGACGTTAGCACCGCGACGAGGGTCGTTCAAACCGAACTGAACGTGGAAAGGATGGACGCGAGATTGGCACACCTATTAGAGGCAAAGAATTCCATCACGGCCAGGTGGAAAACGCAAAGACTTAATCGCAGACTGCGAAAGAAAATAGCTGCACTAAACAGGGAAATTGAAGCGCACTCGATCGAGCTTTCCAAGCAACAGTGGAACGAGGTGTGCGCGTCGGTAGACGGACAAATGCGAGCCGGAGGCAAATGGAACCTCCTAAAGAAACTGTTAGACGACAGGCAATCCAAATGTAATCAGAGATTGGCAATCGATAGGATATTACACAAGGAAAAGGAGCAGCGCAAAACGGAGAGCGAGCTCCTAAAGAAGCTGGCGGAGACGTATTTGCCACTGAGCCCGTCGGGCGACGGCGACTATCCACAATACGCTGGCGCAGAGGTCGAAGAACTCGATGCACCCTTCACGGAATCAGAAATTTGGGATGCCTTACAAGGCCTCAACGGACGCTCGGCGACGGGCCCGCATGGGGTCTCGAACAAACTGTTGAGAAACCTAGACGGAAAGTCGGTCGAGAAGCTTACTGAAGAAATCAACAGAGCGTGAGAAACGGGACGAGTACCCGAGGTCTGGAAAGAGGCCTCGATCATACTAATACCGAAACCCGGTAAACCACTTGGGCCGGAGAACATGCGGCCGATATCGCTAACCTCGTGCGTGGGCAAAACAGTGGAACATGCCATACATAACCGAGTATCGCGGTACATAGAGAGAGAGGGCCTCTTCCCACACAACATGGTGGGCTTCAGACCGGGCCTCTCCACACAGGACGTAATGCTACTACTCAAGAAGCATATAATCGACGGCATGACCAGAGACACCAGGGGCATACTGGCCCTGGACCTAACGAAAGCGTTCGACACGGTCAAACACAGATTTCTACTGGAAACGATCTCGGTGATGGGGCTCGGCCGGAAATTCCACTCTTACATAAGCTCCTTCCTCAGAGACAGGAAGGCCACGATCAAAATAGGACAGGCCACGTGCGATTGGTACACGCTGGGTGCGAAGGGCACCCCACTAGGGGCGGTGCTCTCCCCACTATTATTCAATCTAGCAATGAAAGGGCTCTCGGACCGGCTGACAAGAGTGACCAATGTCAATCACGCCCTGTACGCAGACGACATTACGGTGTGGTGCACGGGAGGGTCCGACGCAGATGTCGAGCGCGCTCTCCAAGAGGCGCTGGACACAACGGAAGAGTACCTGATGCAAACGGGACTCCGCCTGTCACCCAGCAAATCGGAACTGTTGTTGTACAGGCCCTCCAAACACGGCATGAGGAATTTGACGCCGATCAATCAAATTCCAATCAAATTACATACGACCGACGGCCAGCCGATCCCCAGAGTGGACACTATAAGAATCCTGGGGCTGCTAATTGAAGCTAAAGGCGGTAACACGCAAACCGTCATGAAACTCACGTCCAAAACGGAGAACATGCTCCGGCTGATCCTCAGGGTGACCAACCGCAGGGGAGGGCTCAGCGAGAGCTGTCTCATCAGACTTTACCACGCCTTCCTCATCAGTCACGTAAATTACGTAGCCTCGGCGTTAAAATGGACCAAGAGAGACGCGGCCAAGATAGAGACACTGATGCGCAAGAGCATCAAAAGGGTGCTAGGTCTTCCGATTACTACAAGCACAGAGCAGCTCGATCGGTTAGGGGTCCACAACTCGCTAGCAGAAATCATCGAAGCACAGACGAAGGCACAGGTCGTGCGGCTGTCGACCACCAGGGCCGGCAGACGCATCCTAGAAGAAGCAGGCATAAATGCAGAGGCAGAGTGCAACGCACGCAAGGTCGCGCTCAGCGCGTCGGTCAGGGGCACTTTCAAGGTTGAACCGCTTCCGAGAAACGTCCACCCGCAATTCAACGAGGGGCGCCGCAAGGGGAGGGCCCGAGCACTACTGAAATCGACCGCCAACTGCCCGGGACTGGCGGCATTTGTAGATGCGGCCCAGTATGGGCGCAGCGACCGGTACGCGGCCGTCTCGATACGCTGGGATGGTACGATCATTAACGTGGCATCGGTCAAGGGGGTAACGTCCGAAATGGCCGAACAGGTGGCAATAGTCATGGCACTGAGGGACCCCGAACTTCCTTACGTGTACACAGATTCGCGATCGGCGGCCAGAGCATTCGCCTCGGGCTCCATATCGCGGGAAGCGGCGGCCGTCCTCGGCAACGAGGGAGCCGCGGGTCATCACATCGTCAAATGGTTTCCGGCCCACATGGGGGCCGACGTGCACCCCGACTTTCCGAACGCCAACGAGCTGGCGCACGACCGCGCGCGAGGACTCACGCACCGCGGCGATCGTGGCGAGCGAAGTGGCGGGGAGGGAGGGGAGCACCGAGATCCGCTGCTCACCTTCAACGAAATAACAACGCACTATCAGCTGTCGAGAAGGGCCTTCCCGCTCCCCCACGCTAAACTCAATAGACCACAGTCATCGATATTCAGAATGCTTCAGACAGGGTCGTTCCCCTTGAGAGGCAGACTGAGCCTTTATTCACCAGAGGTAGAGCCGCAATGTCCGGATTGTGGCGAATCACACTGCTAGCTAGCGCACATGCTCTGGCAATGCTCCGCGTTAAGCGGCACCATGTTCCGTAAAGAAGAAGACTGGGAGGACGCCCTGCGAAACGACGACCACAAGACCCAGCTCCAGGCTGTCCAGAGGGCTCACGAAAGGGCGGAGGCTCACGGGCTTCCCGTCCCAACGTGGGTGCGGCCCGCGACCCCTGCCGACCACTAAACAAAGAGTGGGCGGGGAGGGGTTCCTCAGGACTCATTAAAGTTATTTCCTCCTCCTCCCCACGCTCCCCTCATCTCACGACAGCGAGCTAACTAAAATCAAACAAATGCTCGCAATTCTACTAGCAGAAAATAAGGTCCTCAAGGCCGAGGTAGCCCAACTGAAGGCAACACCGACGAAATCAGCTGTACCCGCAGAACCAGAAACTACCCATATAGAGATAGATGCACCTCCGGCAGTTGCAGATTCTACCACACAATACGCGCAGCCAGATTCCGATACCGAGGGCCTACCTGCAAAACGCAGAGCGGTAGAACAATACCCTCCTTCCCAAGGGACAACTACCCACCCTGGCACCTTTAAGCATAACATCAGGGAAGACACGATCATAGAGAAAATCACCAGGGCCATTGATATCAAATTTGAGATAATGCGTAAAACATTCCACACCATGATAACAAATCTTGATGAAAATTATAATGCCAGAATCGTGGCCCTCGAAAACGCCCAACTGCGCACCCCCCCCTCCCCCCTAGCGTAGAGCCCATTAAAGTAACTAAGCCTTACAACCGCCGAACCAACAATGGCGTGGAATAGCGGTAAGAGCAGTATGTACGTCATATGGCCAAGGAACTGCCGGGGATTTCGCCGCAAGAGAGGAAATCTCCGGCAGTACCTACAAAGTAAGGATTCCGAAGCTCCAGACATTATAGCCCTCCAGGAGAGGGTGGGGGGGTCAGGCCAAATTATCGGGCTATACGTCCCTTCTGCGCCGATGTATCGGGCACAGGCAAAGCGCCAATCACTGCGCTAATCAAACGAAACATACCGGCACTCATACATGAGACCGGCATTGTGTCGGTAGCACACGTCCTAGTGGAAATTATTCCTACGGCAAAGCGAGGAACTGGCAGCTTGTTTGTGTTCAAAGTATACAGCAACCCTGAACAGCAACATAGATTCCTCAATCTATTTGGGAAAGCAGCACAAATAGCAAACAAACAACCACTTGTCATACTAGGCGACTTCAATGCACACTATACCCTGTATGCGGTTATCGCACCGATCACCGCAAAGGCCGTCAATTGTGGCTAGACGCGCAGCAGGAGCAACTCACGCTGCTCACAGACCCGACAACCCACCCGCACAGGAAACAGCGTCTGCGTGGATACTGCACCAGACCTAACCTTCACCAAAAACGTGTCAGGCGCAACATGGTTCAACACGCAAGAAAACTTGGAAAGTGACCACTTCATAGCGGCCACATCAAAGCGTACGGGACCCGCCGAATCTATCGGCAAACGAATCCACATCACGGACTGGGACACTTTTAGGCAAACGCAAACAAACAAAAACGAACCTACCGTTCCTTAGATTATATACATTAAGGCATGGGTCGACAGCTTAAAACAAAATGTTAAGCAGGCGACCAAAGCCATACCAGAAGAAGCCCACATCCAGGCGGCAGATGCCAAGCTCCTCCACATGTGGGAAGCAAAAGCTAGCTTGGAAAGACGACTAAAACATCACAAACTGAATAGATCCCTACGCAAGCGCATATCGATCTTAAACAAATTCAAGACTATGCTCACCAGCTAACCTGCCAAAACTGGCACAGTGCAAGTGATTGAATGGAAGCGCAAATAGGCATGGCCAAAATATGGCGCATACTTAGATGTCTACTCAATGCCCAGAACAGTAAAACTATGCAGAGGCATAATCTAAGCAAAATAATCCATAATTACCCGGGATATGACAATGACCTAATAAACGAACTCAAGAATCTATACACCGGAAACCACTCCAAATGCCCTTACAAGCATACACGGGAGATCCAAACCCAATAATATACGAACCGATCACGGAAGCGGAAGTCCGCGAGGCCATACATGGTCTACGAATGCACTCCGCTCCGGGTCCAGACGGCATAATAAAGAAAACTATGCGGAACCCGGAAGATGACTCCGTAGAAGCACTAAGTATCACAATAAGTGTTGCGAGACTGGCCACATCCCTCAACAGTGGAAGCAAAAAAAAATTAATTAAGAGATTTTACGTGCCAAAACCATGATCTGATTATGAGGCACGCCGTAGTGGGGGACTCCGGAAATTTGGACCACCTGGGGTTCTTTAACTTGCACCTAAATCCAAGTAAACGGGTGTTTTCGCATTTCGCCCTCATCGAAATACGGCCGCCGTGGCCGGGATTCGATCCTGCGACCTCGTGCTCAGAACAGTGGAAGGAAGCTAAAATTTTCATGATACCAAAGCCGGGCAAGAGGTTGCAGCTTCAAGTAAAAGACAGCGCCAGAATATGCACAGGACAAAACGACGAGTAACGAGACAGACACAGGGTGCTGTGTCTGTCTCGTTACTCGTCGTTTGGTCCTGTGCATATTCTGGCGCTGTCTTGATGAAGAACCAACTAGCCCAAAAATACGTCCTTACCAGGTTGCAGCTACAGCACCTAAGACTCATCTCGCTCACCTCCTGCCTAGGGAAACTTCTGGAACGCATCACCCTTACTCGCCTAAACAAACACATGGAAGCGCACGACCTGTACCCTCACACGATGATTGTATTCAGACCCAAAATTTCCACGCAGGACATTATGCTTCAGAGTAAGCACCAAATTATAAACAGCTCAGAACTTGATACCCGAGCCATTCTTGGCCTTGATCTAACCAAAGCCTTCAACCATGTTCATCACGAAGCCATCCTAACCCAACTAAACAAACTAGGAGTTGGCTCCACAGCATACAGTTATATCAAAGATTTTCTTACAGACAAGACAGCCACAATCACCGTCGGTGGGGTAAACTCGGAGAGCATTTCGCTCGGCAATCGAGGGACACCCCAGGGCTCGGTCCTGCCTCCCTACCTCTTCAATATGGCCATGCTAGGATTGCCAAGCAAGCTAGCTAAAATCCCTAAACTACCGCATAGCTTATATGCAGACGACGTGACATTCTGGGTAACGGGAGGGAGTGACGGAGAAATCCTAGACTTTGCAAAGCTCGATCGAAGTTGTCACGGAATACGTAACACCTAAATGACTCTCCTGCTCCCCGCAAAAGTCAGAGTTACTTCTGTATAGAACCACGTGCACAGGCAGGAAAACTGTCACCAGACCCCCGCAAGTCACGCTCAAAGCTAATGACCAGGACATCCCAATAGTAGCGAGCATCAGGATCCTTGGACTCAGAACACAGGCCAATGGACACAACAACGAAGTGTTAAAGGCACGAGACCCGCACGTGCATCAAACACCAAGACTCATTTCGCGCATCGCCAACAGACACCACCGCATGAAAGAACCTAATCTACTCAGATTGGTACAGGCTTTTCACATAAGCATAATAGTGTACGCTACCTACAACTAAAGAGTGATGAACGCTCCAAAATTAACCGCATGATTTAGAGAGCATACAAGCAGGCTGTACACCTCCCAATTACGACCACAAACGAAAAGTTTGAGGCTCTAGAAGTACAAAATACTTTTGACGAGCTCATGGAAGCCCAAAGAATTGCCCAAGTGGAGAGACTCTCGCATTCTCCGACGAGGCCACACATTCTCCATTCACTCCGGATGACATACAACACCAAATTCGGTCCAAAGCGGGACATTCCCACAGAGTTAAGAAAATACATACACGTCCCACCAGTATTTAAGAACACTCGCCCTCTGCACAACCAAGAGCGCAGGCAGGAAAGAACTAAATCCCTACAAAAATGCTTTGCAAGCATTAGGGATGTAGACGCTGCCGAGTATCGTGACCGAGGCGCTATGACAGCGGCTGTACTAGATCAGCAAAATCTAATCATCGCTGCAAGCTCAGTCATTACAACCTCGCCGGAGGTCAGGGAGGAAGTCGCAATTGCCTTGGCGTAAGATTCTTCTGCAGCGAAATTCATAGGCAGCGACTCAAAGACAGCTACACGAAATTTCGCGAAAGGGCGCATTTAGCCAGGGTACCTGAAACCCGGCGCAGATGCACGCAATTCGTTTGGGCACCGGCGCACTCCGGTCTCCCGGCAAACGAAGCTGCTCACAGTGCGGCCCGAGAACTGGCCTCCCGCGGCCGCTCGACAACCTCTTGCGATGAGCAGTTCGAATCCCTCCGCCGTTCAGGCAAGGGCCGGATGGTATCCTACTAGCAAATTCTACAATTCTACCGCCAGGGCAGGGGGCATTACCCTGGCGCCAACAAAAATTTAGATAAAAGCAATTGGTTACCTGGCGCCTTTTACAGACGCACACTTTCCCAAACCCAGTGACGCACAGTCACCTGTATCCCGGGTTATACACGCAGATTGTAAATTATGCGCAGGTAGAGCCGATCTTCACCACATCATGTGGACATATCCCCTGATAAGGACCAGAAAAAGCACTAGCTTATTACCTCCCCTTCCCATCACTACCCTAGAGCAGTGATAGACTACACTGCTCAGCTCAAATCTGGATCTCCAACACCGTGTCGTCCAGATGGCCGAAGACGCCGCCAAAGCGCAAGGCATGGTCGCCGCCTGAGGAAGAAGGGGACGGGCCCTCCCACTCCCCTCCTCCCTAATCTCCATCTTGGACAAAATAAATTTTATACTACTACTTTCTCGTTGTGTCAGGCAATTTCCTCACGCCTTGAACCCGAAAAGCTGTTTTATCTGCCGTAATGTTCTCGAGAATTAAAAGTAAAGCAATACTTTTCCCCCGTGTAAACTCCCAATTACACCACTGGAACGGTCTCTTTTGCCCGAGCAGCTTAATTGACTTTCCATCCATCGCCGCAGAAGAAAAATAAGTTCCTCGCTTGCTGTCTTGTATCGTCTGCGCTGTCTTTATGCTGTCTTTTACACAGGTGGTTGAGTCAACGGATGCTGGAGGAAACTATAGGTAACGCAGGCTTCCGGTCGAATCCGCTGATTTCGGAGCAGCGGTCTGGACTGCCCCACGGGCAATCTCGGCTCGCAATCAGCATTCGATCTGCCACTGGAATAGGCCATCCGCGCTCGCGATCTGCCAGTGGATCCTCGCAAATTGCCCCAAATATACCACGAGGCTAAATCTACTGCACCCAGAAAGAATAAACATGTTCAAAGTGATAAATCAAACCAACCTCTCTATATAGCTTTCAAAGATTACGAAAAGGCATTTCATTCTGTACAGATACCACCAGTCATGAAGGCATTGCGTAGTGAACGAGTAAAGGAAGCATACGTGAATATCTTAGCAAATAGCTATAAAGACTCCACAGCAATGATAGTTTTCGACAAAAATTACGGTGAAATAACGACAGGATAAAATTGCGGTAAAATACCGAGACAAGTGGACAGAATTTCATCAATGCTATTAACTACATGCTTGCACGAAGTATTCAAGCTACTATAGACTGGGACAGCCTAGGAGTGAGGATCAACGGCAAACATCTCAGCCACCTTCGGTTTTCAAATGACATTGTCCTGCTTTGCAATGCTGGAGATGTTTTTTCCATCAAATAATTGAGAAGCTTAGCCGGAAAAGTGTAAAATATAGAATTGTTATGCAGGAGAAAAAGCTTATCTTCAGTGGTTTGTCAAGATACCGATAATTAATTTTTGATACGAAAGGCATTGCCATGTCTTGACCGAAGCTTACCACTATCCTTGATGCGAGAAGTGTAGAATCATTGCCGTCTACCAGTACCAACGCACAAATAACGGTCCCGCTCTCTCGGGAGGTCAACAATGAGCTTGACAAGTTATGAAGTGCGCAACGAGCGCTGCAACGAAAAACTGTAGGGGTATTGTTCAGAGACAGGAACAGATTTCGAAAATCAAATGGGAGTTGCCAGTGATCAATTTTACATTTAGAGGAAATAATTGAGCTGGGCCAGCCATCTATTGCGTAGGGTAGATTACCGTTTGTTTACTGGAGTTACAGAATGGGTGTCAAGAGAAGGGAATCGCAGTCGAGGACGGCCGATTACTAGGCGGTGTGATGAGATTGGGAATTCGCAGGAATAAAATGGGCCAGCTGGTGCAAGACAGGGGTAATTGAAGATCGGTGGGAAGGCCTTCGTTCTGCAGTGGACATGGATAGTGTGATGTTGCAATGATGCAAACTACAGAAATATTCTACTTGCCCCCTAAGTATGCCAAAAGCTGATTTTTACTGTAAAAAATCTCCAAATTTCCGAAGGTCACCGCTTGATCTCTGTCGAGTCGACTACTTTCTATACGATAGCGCACAGCCGCATGAGGTTGTGGTGGAGCCTAGTAACAGTAACAACAACCAATAATTCGCCGCAGGCCGTGCACGTGCATTAATAAACTAAATGATGCGGTTTAACCCCTTTCAAGACCGATAATGAATCGATGGTAAGGATGAATCAGGCCGAAGATTAACACCTGAGCGATCGCAGCCTTTACTGAAAACTAAAGCGCGGTGTGTCGTGCTGCAGCATGCCTGCCGCTCAGTCGGGAGGCCAGAAATCGTGCAGGAATCCTCCGGTTAATGTGCTTATTGAAACTTGGTAGAATCCGAAAAGCTGTCGCAAATCGCAATACTGTTGAAAGAAATCTTCACCCTTCTAAATTGAATTAACTGCACAAATTACCCGCCTACGTAATAGCCGGGGTGCCATGACTTCACTGGTAGTAAAAGACGAATTTCGCACCGACGTATCTACCCCGACGCCTGCGTGCTCTGCACCGTAGCGTGTGCCAGGATGCGGTATAATTTCGTTGCAAACAGATACCTATAAACGCAGAAAATATAAATTGTATTAGGATATCGTTAGCTTGCGAAAACTGTTTTGTCAGCCGATTCATTCAAATCAAACAGATTAAATTCAACTGTAGTTGCCAGCTTACGAAGCCATATTTGTGGTATTTTGAGTTACGTCGAATGCGCTGGCCGCATTTATATTTTTTGAAGTTTAAATATTGCTCAGGATCTCGCGGTTCAAAGGCACCAATATCTGGTCCCGTATTCAGAAAAGAGTTCTTACGCTATAGCGTTGTTCGTAAGTGAAAATTTCATGCAATCCTGACGTTGGACATATGATTAGGACCAGCCAATTATTACTACCAGCCAATGGCCAAGAGCACTTGCGAAAGAAAAACTTTCTTAATTCGGCTCCACATCAGCTAATGCGGTTGTTTTCGAGAGCCACACCCCCTCCTGCCTAAATAAATGAGCGCCCATTAATGGGGATATCATGGAGGCGGAATAATTATTTAACGTATCTAAATTATAACTATGAAGCTGACCAATAAAAGATATAACAAATGTCTGATACAGCAACGTGCCTTTACTTATAGGAAATAAATCTGATATCCACTTTTGTACTCTGTAAAAAACGTCAAAGGCGCAATTTTTCTTCAACTGCGGTGGTTGATGCGAAGCGTGATTTAGAGACTCCGTTAGCGGTATTAAATAGGAAGCGAAAAAGAAGACAGAGAAAGAATTTGACTGAAAGCATTCACAGCGAAATATGGCTGTCAAGCACTTCCGAAAACGCAGATGAAGATGTGGGCCCAAAATCACAAAAACTTCCTACACTCGAATTTTTGGTAAGAAAGAATTTTAGCCAATCCGGATGACAGAAATAATTAGTGAAGGTGGCCAGCCAATGGCAAAGCGAACTTACGAAAGAAAAGCTTTGTGAATCTGGACCGGGATTAGCATGACGTGTTAAAAAAACGAGACCATTCCAGTTTTTTGATGTTCTAGAAAAGGTTACACTCCACCACAAAAAGCGGTAGAGCGTGAACGTGGAAGAGCAACCTGAAGTAGGAGGCCATGACTCTGAGGTAAATAGGGTATGGGAAAAAAATAAGGTGCATGATAATGTAAGTTGCCTGACAGGCTCGCAGCTTCAGCTGATGAAGTCAAGTTTCAACAGACTTCATGGTGGATGTCAATTATAGTCATTGAACCTGTGAAGTTGTCAGCATCCTATTAGTTTATTGTGTCGTATTCAGCCATTTCAACGCTGACGGGCGGGTCGCGATTAGAGTGCCTTTTATTCTGCGCGGACGGCACCAGCAGCTTGTTCCACAACACTCTCCTCGCACTCAGATTCTTCTCTATTGGTGGAGCTCGGCCTTCGATATTTTGATCTGGAGCCGCTACTCCGCCATAGCATACGGACCATTGATGTTATGTCTAATTAAATATGAACATGAAGACCGACACCTATACATCAACTGCCTTATACAGGACGGATGGCTCACGGGATAATGACAATGATTCCGCAGAAAATGATTCCGCAGCCCGTCTGGCTGCGAAGAGAAACCAGACGACAGACGAGGCAAGTAGAGGATAGAGCCAGAAAAATATAAAAGCATGGTGGCGCCGCCGCCGAAGTGATTGCCGGTCGTTTCGGTTCTATTTAGTCGGCGTGCGCTGCTTGGCCCGCTAGTTCCCAAATGACGCTGGTAGTTGCTTTAGATATGTGTCATTTGAAGCTTCGAAAGAAAAGTGTACGTGGCCATTCGGCCCTGTTTCTGATATCTGTTTTTTATTTTCACTGCTTAAGGACTAACGATAGAGGCTGTAATAGCAGCACATGGCTTTCGAGATTTGGCAGTGCGCCCGGCAAGCCCCCGGTGCTGCCCAACCTCAGACACCACATATTGCCAATATTTACTTCTTATAATTACTTTGTACAGATGGCGCTATAATCTAAATTTTCTTAACTTTTGCTAAAGTCACTGAAAAAAAAATATCAGAGTACCGCAAAGGTGCGCGGCATGCTGGCATCATAGGGTGGCAGCTGCCATAACCCTTCCAGACCGCCAACGAAATGCTAACGTGCGTTACGTAAAAGGCTCAGATGGTTGCGCCTGAATCTCGTGTTCAGTTCAGCGAAACTGGAACATTTTTATGTATCTTCGAAAAGATACAACACGTGATTCTGAGATATCGATGGCTATGAACGTACAGAACGGTAAGCGTTGGAACTGCCTGAAATGTACGACGATGGTTCCGCTACTTGCTAACTCTCTTCGTCGATCCATGTTGCTTGTCTTGCATCAAGCGCTACGTTCGCTAGGTCCACGGCTGTAAGCGTACTTGCATGGAGTTCAGTGAATTCGTATAAAATGTCGTTCACTTGCACACTGGGCCCTGAGGTTGTGTTTGTGATTAAAATGCAACCGATTGAATGGGCAGTCGGTGTGCAGGTTGCCTTCATAGTGCTTGTTTGCGTCCTTCGAGTCGTCGTCGAACTACACAAGCAAGCACATGTAAACGTTGTTTGGTGCTGGGTTGGTTGCCCTGTATTATCAGTGAAGTACATGCGGTACTTTCCTTTCTAGCTGTCTTTGCGCCTCACTTAGTTCTCGCGCATCAGAGCTGCCTGGAGGGGCTTTCGGAGGGAGGGGGCACTATTCGTTCGTTTATGCGTTTGTTCGGGTTATTTGATTACATTGACAATCAAAGTCAATGATGTCTGCTGAAAGCTTTTATTTTCGAATTGCCTGCTTGTAATTTTCTTATTCATTTTCCAGAAAAGTGAGCCATTTGAGCAACATAATCCGCGATGTAAACAACTCGTTAACACCGATTCGTTCACGCGAGACGTAAGCATATTTTTGTATACGCGTGCATACGTGAATGAGTATGTGCAATTATGTATGTTTGAATTATGAATGCCTTTATTATGTATGTCTGTCTGTTTAAAATCATCAAGCTTCCAGTGCGCTTGCAGATCTGTTACTGTGTTCGGAAATGTTGTGTTGTTGGGATTTTTAGTTCGTGAACAAGGGTGCGGTTCTGTTTAAGCCAATCGCGTTATATTCATTTCGATCACGCTCCCATCGTTCATCCGAATCATATATTTAACACGCAAAAAAACATATTTTATAAAAAGGAGGTCTATAAGGTCACGGAAGAACGAGACGTCACAAGCGCAATCCTAACATATACTATGCAGATTGGGCACTAAAATTTTGAAAGGGTACTTTGCTCTCGCTGCTCTGTTGGCGTAAAACGATGCCTCAACCTCATTAGAGATGTAATGCTTGTGAACAATCCTCAAGCATTCAAAATCATGCTGTAGCAGACTGCATGCTTCTTTTCAGAATAGCGTCAAGCAGGGCGAGCGCCACGAACCCAACAGCATGCATGAAAAGTATGTACGTTGTTTTCAATGGCGCTAAGCAGACTGAGCCGCACGAACGAGACACCTAAAGTTTACCTGTCGCACGCAATAAGTTCGGTCGCGCTAGAGCAACTGCGCAGCAAAGTGCGCGTAGGTTAACTACTGACCAAAAAATTTCGCACCAACCATGGACGATGATTATCAATTTAGCGAATAGCCCGAACGAACTAACCCGTGAAATAAAAAAAAACGAACTGAGCAGCAGTCGGGACCGTCCTTCTCGCCCTTCCACACAACTCACATGCTACAGTCCCCTCTCCGCCCACCCCTCCCAGCCACTCGGTTGCACGAGAGCAGGTGCCCTTTCCATTGAGGCTTTCGTTTCCCAAGTCCCACAATCCGACCATCAACACTGCCGACCACCGACGACCACCAACCATGATAAGGCACGAAATAGGCCGAAAGAAACCTATTCGCTCTAACACACCCGCACAAGCGGGTATTCTTTGAGGGCGTGAAGGTTTTGCGACCAATACTTTGCAGCCACGCAGAACGTCGTCCCTGGTCGTCCATCTCGCACGGAATCCGGAAAAAAAATGCTTTCACCTACTCCGTTCGGTTTTTACACTCGAAGACACAGTAACCAGGCATGATGTTGAGGTAATTTAGGACGCGTTGCAGAAATAGACGAAGTCTGCCCACGTTACGTGTTCAACGTATTTCCACCGAAAACGCTTGGAAAAGATATGGCGGCGAGAGGGCGGGCACATGACAGAAGCGACCCAATCACTGCGCAGTAGCGCGCACAAAACAAATGTGATACTCGCATTTTTTTTTTCAGTGACTACATTTTCCGTAACTGAAACTCGCGGTTTTGCAGCTATGGCTGTTTCCTTTTTTTTACATTAGACGACAATGAGCACTTGTAAAAAAGAAAAAAAAAACAGTGCTGTGGGCAAAAGGATAGCGCTTGTTGCCAGGCTTAGATAGCATGTTAGGCTGTTGACCGTTTGCTCTATAGGAACGAGATGACGCTTTCGGTGGCGCGCTGCACGTTGCATCATCGAAAGAGCACGAATACGAAACCGTTACTGCTTCTCCTTTGCTACTGTGCGATCCGCGGTCGGAAATGCAGCTAACTGGGCGTTCGCTGACGCACTGTGCCCAATTAATGCTGCAAAATGTGGAACGATAGAGGGAAAACGTGTGCGGTATTTGCCTGCAAAAATAGTAACTGGCACATTAAGGAATGAAATGAATCTGTGCAGCCACTGCTACAAAAGGACTGCCTATGTTGCCGGCCCTTTGCGATGCACGGCTTGCCTTGAGGATAAGAAAATCCAGTCATCCACCAGCGCTCTATTGCTAACCTCCAAAGAAAGGACTTACTAACCCCGGAACTTCGGCAATAAAGTCTGAGTACCCCTCGTTACAGAAGGGAGTTGCGCCACTTGATGGCATTGTTAGTTTCTCGCACGTATGTACAAACATGCACCCCGAGACATAGGCAAACTTACGCCCACTCTATCGCCAACGTATCATGAATAAGTGAATGGGCGCGCATTTGAATCGATGTGCATAAACATGAGGGAAGGTGACTACACCGACAACACACGAATGCTCGAAGCAGGAACGTTTCGTGACAGTCCACAGAGTGAGCGAGTGACTAGAGATGATACGTTTTTGCTACATGCTATCACAAAGTACAGAACATCTACGTTGCAAGCCTTGAGCGCAGAAAGAAAAAATAAAAAAATAAATTATGGGGTTTTACGTGCCAAAACCATGATATGATTATGAGGCACGCCGTAGTGGGGGACTCCACAATAATTTGGACCACCTGGGGTCTTTTACCGTGCACCTAAATCTAAGTACACGGGTGTTACACGGAAATTGATCCCGTGAAGAAAGAATAAATCTATCGGAACCGAGCACAACCGCGACGATTAGGCAGAAAATAATTAGTCGGAGAGTGACCGCACCGAGCAACTTTACTGAGTGAGATACATGAGAAGCCGCTGCTTCAAAGTATTTGCCAAATAAAGAACGACGAGTAAAACATAAGATTAATTCGTAAGCGGAAAGTTCGGACAACTTGGAAGACATTTCTAGCCCAGCTTTTATTACACGCACCGCATACGCTGTTCGCGCCGTTTGGGCAAGGCGCAATAGCTCTGAAAGCACTGTTCTCTGAAGCTGTGGCTAAAGCTAGTCGTGTCGTCCACGCAGTGACCGTCTACGATATCCGTCGGAACAGGCTTGAGGAGCCACACCGATGTCATGCGCATGCATTGTAAACAGTCCCAACAGAGGCTGCTGAGGCGAGCAAATTAATGGACGCGTGACCAAACGTGGCGGCGCCCAAGGGATCTCCGTGAAAAGGGTCTGTGTCGTGTGTTTCTACGAAGATTTCAAGTAATATTTAAAAAAGAGCCGTTTTGTAATAAGAGCACGGTTGCTGCATGGACATGGCGTGAGGGGTGGCGACCACTGTGTGAGGGGAGATACGTGGTAATTAGTAGCTAATTAAAAAGTTTTAAAAAATTTTAATTTCAGCGGGCTCATAATAATTGGAAAATTGTAGCGAGCTCTCCGTACTAGCCATATCAACTTTTGGGTCTGGTAAATTTCGATTACACGGGGAACTGTGACGCGACCAATTTGGGCTATATGAGAGAGTGCGAAACTGACATTAGGAGGCTGCAGCGAGCGTAGAGCCGCGTCCCTCGAGAGGACGTTGTGCTTTCTTCACCCAGCAGCGGGCAGCCAATGCGGTGCTGCTCCTTGTTTCTCGCTGTCGGTGCTATCAGTTCTCGGTGGCAACCAAAAATCAGTGGTTCGTGTCACATGGGCACTCACGGGAAAACTACAAAGAAAGCTGTAGAGGATGATATCGGCTGGACAAGTTTTGAAGTAAGGGAAGCTCAGAGTGAAAAAGGATTTCGTAGAACGGCTCAGGCATGGGAATGAAAGTAAACGGGTTGCGATAGTGTTCAAGTACTTGTACCAGAAAAATAGGGGCTCATCGCGGAGGAAAAGAGCAAGGAAGCTTACCAGCAACTATGCGACCGGTATAGTAAGCAAGATAGTAACAAAGAATGTCAAACGCAAAGTCAGAGGGGCTGAGACAATCTCCTGGGTGGCGGTAATGGAAAGTAAACCTGCTATGAGTAACTACCTCAAAGATAAAGACGAAATCAGAAAAGAAACAATTTATGTTAACTCAATAGGAAACTGTTTACCTTTCGAACCGAGATCAGGGTGCCTTAGAACGCCTAGTTATCAAGCGAGGTACACCAAGAAAGAAGGAGCATGTGGAACGTGTTTTATTAGAATGTGAAAATATTTACCCAGCTGCCGGTTTAGGCTCCCCTGGCCTCCTTAAACCCTTGGGTTCAGGGATAACAGATGGAACACAAACATGTCCTCAATAGAGATTAGGAAAAGACGATTGGAGGTTTGGAAGCAGAAAGGTAATTAGACCACAAACAACGGAGGGGTTCAAAAACAAAGTTCCCAATAGTGGTTCAGAAAGTTTTATGCTGGGAATTCTTTGTGTGTGCTTTTTAAAGGATAGGTAGGACATTAGGCAAAATAACGAGAGCTTGGTGAGGCACCCCAATGCCCTGTTTCAAAGGGCACGCTCATAGCATTCCTTCATCCATTCATCCAAGCCTCCATTGCAGGACGTATGGGCGTCTGTGGGAGTTCCGCTACCATGCGTACATATACCTTGCGTGTACGGCCAGTGCTAGGGCAGTGCCACTAGCTAGATAGAAGCGGCACTGACAGCGTTCACGGGTAACTCGAGTCTTGACCAGGGCTTACTCTTAGTGGAGAAAAAGCGTCATGTATTGGGCTCCATGCCAACTGGTGTTGTTAGGTGGACTGCTAAATGTTTCTGACCGTATCGTGGTTGATAGGTGGCGTTCAGGCGGAGCAACTGCCGGCAACTTTTGCAAGGCTAGGTCCGCCTGCAGCAAGCAACACCCCTCTTCCCTCCTCCTCCGGCTATTACTTGGTTAGGCACTTAGCCATGTCCCCATGAGTGTAGCAGAAACAGCCACTATTTCCTTTCCCCCTTTCTTCCTTTCCTGCTCCCCCCCCCTATTTTTACCAATATGAGTGGCGTTTACTTGGCGCACCGGACTTATTCTCCTCTCCCATTGAGAGTGAGGGGCGGTAAGCTACGCGTACATAAGAACGCACCTAAAGAAAGCAGTTGCTGCCTTGACGTAGACATGTCCCATTTTACAAAAAAAAAACGGGTTTTCAGCGATAGTCTTTATTTACCACTGGTAATCACTTCTAGACTCCATCTTCCGGTGAACGTCTGTCTTGCTTTGGATTGCAATCGACATGTGCTCAAGAATGTTTTTGAAGGCGAACAGCTTTAAGATAAAGATACTCTAATTCCTTAACAGGACTACCGCGAATTTACTTGTAATGAAAAAAAAACATTTGTGTTCATCAGCCACAATTGCAGCTATTTATTTGCGGCATATAATTTTCACTTTTATGTGTTACCTATCTACAAAAGCATCAAATTTCGCGTTGGGACAGCGATGTTTAAATAAAGAGCCTGTGTCCAAAGCATTGGGTAGCGTAATGTTGGGCGTCGTAAAGAGTCATATCTGTCGAAGCACCTTTACATACAAATATCACGTTGGGAATCAATAATATTCTGAATCGTGCAACATTCTGTTTCTTTTTCAGGAGGTATGAGGATAGAAGAGAAGTCCGCCTTACTAATTGATGACCGTACGATTGCGTGGACGCGAAGCTCCGAGGAAGCGCTTTGTAGGCTGTTTTCAAGTTATTGCTGCTTCCATATTCCTAATTCCAAGAAAGCATAGTGCACTCTGCAATTCATCCAAAGGTGCGTATGGTGCATATGGTTGCGTAGTGTTCCACCTTGTCGTCTAATGTTATGGCATGTTTGGTTTGCAGAGAACAAACTTTTAGTAATTGAAATCATGCCGGAAATTTTGAATTCGCATCTTTTCTGTGCATCCTCTTTTGCAGTATTGGATAATGAAATGCTTGAAGATGTGGCTCTTTCATAGCATGTTCGGGCATTTTGCCTCCTGAATGCTAAAACGTTTCAGAGCTATGCTGGGGGACTGATAAACATGGTGGGGAATCCCCGTTCGATGTCTACCATGTATTTTTGACATTCACCGAAATCTTAGTGCATTTTGAAGTACTGTTGCAGCGCATACCGACGAGGACGCAAAAAGGCACATCTGAAGACGCGCTCGTCTGCATGCGCTACAATAGTAATCCAAAATGCCGTACCAACAATTCGCATTGCAACACTGGTTGACTTCTAGTACATTGCTGTTGCATTTGGCCTTCATTAAAATATGTCTCCATGTGTCATGTGAAACCTGCTAAGCCGCACTTAGCAGCAAAATGCCATAGTTTCTAAGGCACCTCGACAATTGCGCTCGAGTTTCTAATCATTACAAAGGCGAAGGTATTTGTACTAGCTATGACGAAAATCAAGCTTTCACTGAATTTCATAAGGTTACTGTCCAATTCCTCACACGTGCTTGACAATGCCTAATTCTTTCATTAAGTGAGAATATTTATGTTAATGAACACGACTTTTCATTGTAGACTTGTGAGCCCGTTATAGCATGTGTGTACTTTTGAGTGTTAATGTAATATAGGCATCGACTACGGCAATGACACGTGCGAAGAAAGCAGAATTTCTCTAATTGAATTCTGCGAAAAATGTGCCACTGCCTCATTAGATAATATTGCAGTTGCTCGTATCCAGATTTAATTCCAAAAGAACATAAAGGTTATGCACTATATACAGCGTGTTTCAGCGAACACTTTCAAAAGTTATTTAAGGTTGCCTGTGGCAGATAGCCCGATTGTAGTTAATGAACTGGTCTACTCGAAGAGGCGGACATTACTTCCACAAAAAATTGAAATGCATAATCGTCTAATCAACAAAAATTCAATAATTAAGTTTTTAACTAATTACTGGATGGCCCATATTGCAATTTACAAATTGTAGCCGTGGAGTACGCAAGGCGATCGGATCCACTTGGAAATAATTCTCAGGATGACACCAGTATCGAGATAATAATTCCCGAACTTTGCGGAGAAATGCACTGGCGTTCCAGTTTATTTTGTGCTTCAATGGATAAAGCGACGTTGTGTTAAGAAACAAACTGGAACGCCAATGCATTTTTCCGCAAAGTTCGGGAATTAATATCTCGAAACTGGTGTCATTCGGAGAATTCGTTCCAAGTGGATCCACTTTGCAATATGGGCCATCAGGCAATTAGTTGAAAACTTAATTAGTCATTTTTTGTTAATTATTCGATTACGCATTTCAATTTCTTGTGCAAGTAATGTCCGCCTCTTCGAGTCGACCAGCTCATGAGTTAGAATTGTGCTATCTGCCACAGCAACCTTTAAGAATGTTTTTAAGTGTTCGCTGAAGCACCCTGTATATATATAGAGCATAATAATTTATATATATATATATATATATATATATATATAGTGCAGTGCAGTGTTTGAGCGCAGTGCGGTGGTACGAAAACCTTGGCACAGGTCCCCAAACTTTTTGATAATGCATGAGCCCAGCAGGTTAGAATGGAGAACCATTCATATCGCTTATTACGACGAAGTCTGTGTACTAGAGAGTTGTCATCTCTGACAGGCCAATGCCACGCTACAATGGCTCACAGTCTATCATACACCTTTCCTAATTACCATCTAGAAAGCCAGGTGATGTCAGTGGCAGGAGACCTGACATAAAAAAAAAACTGTTGTGATCGATCACTTATGCGGGAACCGACGACGAACTCATTCGCGACATACAGAACAGATACATAGGAGGCATTACGCGAGAACCACAGAATGAGTACACGGGCAGGGAAAATCCAGCATTGGACGAGGAGATCACGGAGGCCGAGGTGAGGGCCGAAATACTCAGACTGCGCACAAAGTCGGCACCGGGCCCGGATGGGATTACGAACAAGATTCTCCGAAACCTAAATGACGAATCCATCGCGGCAATAACAAAGTACATGAACGCGTGCTGGGAACAGGGTGAAATACCGCCGCAGTGGAAATCTGCGCACGTAGTGATGATCCCCAAACCCGGGAAGAAATTGCTGATTGAGAACCTCAGGCCCATCTCTCTAACCTCGTGCGTGGGGAAGCTGATGGAGTGCGTCGTTCTCACTAGATTAAGCAACTACATGGAGGATAGAGGTCTGTATCCGCTCACGATGATCGGGTTGAGGCCGAAACTGTCCACGCAGAACGTCCTGCTCCAAATCAAACATCAAATCCTCGACGCGCGGGGCAGAGGAACGGGACTGAAAGCCATCTTAGGGCTGGATCTCACCAAGGCCTTCGATAATATGACGAAAGCGGTCCTAGGCAAACTCCAGGTCCTGGGGGTAGGTCGCAAGGCCTGCACCTACGTCCGGGACTTCCTCTGGAACCGCACAGCTCAAATCACGATAGGAGACATCAAGTCGGATGACATAAAACTGGGTAGTAGGGGAACGCCGCAAGGCTCGGTATTGTCCCCCTTTCTCTTCAACGTGGCCATGATCGGCCTGCCGAAAATCCTCAGTAAGATCCGCGGCCTCGACCACAGCCTGTACGCCGACGACATAACTTTGTGGGTGACAGGCGGCAGCGAACGCCAAATCGAAGAAACCCTCCAACAGGCCACGGAGGCCGTCGAACGCTACGCGGCAGAGAAGGGGCGCATTTGCTCCTCTCAAAAGTCCGAACTCCTGTTGGTGTACCCTACGACCAGGAAACAATACGGAGGAACACCGAATAATAACATCAAAGTGAACGGGGGCCCGATACCTATTGTAGACCAAATCAAAGTCCTAGGAATCCGGTTGCATGCGGAAGACAGAAACCTCGGTACCATCAAGGCGCTAGAAAATAGCGCACAGCAAACACTAAGGCTAATCAAATGGATTACCAATAGACACTACGGCATGATGGAGGTCAGCCTAATTCGTTTAGTGCAGGCCTTCGTCATAAGCCGCGTCGTCTATGTGGCACCGTACCTAACATTTGGTGTGGCAGAAAAAAACAAGATGGAATGCATCATCAGACGATCTTTCAAATAGGCAATTGGTGTCCCAGTCACAACACCCAACGACAAACTCTTAGAGTTGGGGCTACACAACACGCTTGACGAACTAATCGAGGCACACACTACCGCCCAATACGAAAGACTCACACAAACCCAAACGGGGCGACACATTCTATAGAAACTCGAAATTCGATGCGCAACACGGCACCAAACTAAGCATTCCACTAGAGACTAGGAGGGAATTTAAAATTCCTCCACTGCCCAAGAACATGCACCCGGAGCACCACAAGGAGCGACGAGAGGCAAGGGCACGCCACATTGAGCGCAAATACGATGACGTAGAGGGCGTGGCATACCTAGACGCCGCGGAATACAGAGAACGCAAAGGGATGTCCGTAGTAGCGGTAAACGCGGACGGAGAACCCTTCTCGATCGGCACCGTGAGAACGGACAACGCCACAGTTGCGGAGGAAGCCGCCTTAGCATTAGCGGTGGCCTCCACGAAAGCGAGAGTTATCATAAGCGACTCAAAAATTGCAGTTCACAATTTCGCGAAAGGACGCATCTCGCCAGAGGCGCTCAAAATTCTAAATAGTAACAGCGACCGTCATCGCGGGACGATCCAAATTATTTGGGCACCCGCATCCTCTCTCCCCAGCAACGAGGCGGCTCACAACGTAGCTCGAGGACTTACTTGCCGAGCAAGTGAGCCCGCCCAGCCAGGAACGAGAGGATACCGCATGGTCAGCTACAAAGAAATAAACGATTACTATCGGCTGGGAAGGTCCCGGTACCCACCAGCTCATCCCGCGCTAACCAGGAAACAAGCGGTGACCTGGCGCCTCCTGCAAACAAACATGTATCCAAACCCGGTGGCCTGCAGCAGATTCTATCTGGGGCAATACAACGATCAATGCAAATTATGTAAATGTAGGGCGGATCTGCCACATATTCTATGGGCATGCTCGAAAGCGGCTCCTTTCGAGGGCCACAAAATTCAAAACCGGCAGCAGTGGGAGACCCTGCTGCTCAGCTCAGACCAGCAAGACCAGGTCTGGGCCGTCCAGCTAGCCGAGGCAGCCGCTGAGATCCAGGGTATCTCGGCCGTCTGCTAGGCGGAGGAAGGCTGCGTCCGTCCTCGTGAATTGCTGGCACCATTAAAGTTGAATCGCTCTCTCTCTGTTGTGATCGATGTAATCAGCTTTCGAGCGGCGGGCTGTCATCGTCATCATAACAATGAAAGTGCTCATAAGACAGTGGTTAAACACAGAAAATAGGTCTTGGTTTAGAAGTTTCACGCAATTACATGCGAAATAATGACACATCTTTTACTTCAAAGCACTGCCCCAGGAAGTGTGCAGGGTGCAAGGCCATGCTTTACTACTACTCCTGACTTGGTTTCCAAACTTACTTATATCCCTGGTTTAAGTGACCACTGGCTTATTAATTTCACTTTGCGTGCCCATGTTTCTACTAAAAAGAGCGATAAGGTTGTTAGCGATTACAAGCACGCAGATACTGCTTCTATCACGGCAGAAATGGAATCATTCACAGCTGCTTACATCCCCGGTTTTGACTAACGCTCAGTTGAGCGTAACTGGCAACATTTAAAAAATAAACTATTATCTTTAATTGACAGCTATGTACCTCAAAGTAAGATACCCCCAAACACTCGCTTGTCATAGTTCAACAACTCTCTTAAACGCCTGCGCAACAAAAAGAAACGGCTATTCCGTCGGGCCAAGCACACAAATCTCCCCGCTCATTGGTCAACGTACCGTCAAGTGGAAACTGAGTACATCCAAATGACTAGCAACGGTAGAACTGCCTTCTTGAATGTTACACTGCCCTCGTTTCTTCAAATGAGTCCACGCAAGTTTTGGATTGTTGTTAAGGGCTCTAAAACAAACATTGTACATTTAACTTACCCTGTAGGCACCAGTATTCCACCTAATCAATGTTGCAGCGTTTTGAATGAGGCGTTTGTCTCTTTCCTCAGTACTAATATCATCGCCAATCTACCGAGTGCACCAAGTTCGAAATTTCCTGTAATGGGTCCCATAATAATTGACTGGGTTGGTATTAGCCGGCTAATCGATAGTCTGCAGATTTCGTCTTCCAGTGGGCCTGATAGTATTAATTCAAAAATATTAAAATGCACCGAAGTCTTTTCATCTGTTATTCTTTCTAAAACCTTTGCTCAGTCGTTGCAGTATTCTTCGCTCCCGCGTGACTGGAAGAAAGGTAAGGTGGTTCCATTCCCAAAATCAGGCAATGCGCATGCTCCCGAGAACTACCGTTCCGTTTCATTGACAAGCATCCCATGCAAACTTTTGTAACAGGTCATTTACTCTCACCTTATAGCATTTTTAGAGACCAATTCATTCTTTCATTCCTGTCAACATGGCTTCAGAAAAATGTACTCGTGCGAAACCCAATTAGCTTGCTTTACTAATGATCTTTTTGCTGCATCTGACAATAACATTTATGTTGACTGCATTTTCTTGGACTATGCTAAGACCTTTGATACCGTAACGGACGATCTACTAAACCTTAAACTCGACCAGCTTAACATTGATCGTTTTGTATTAGCTTGGATTAAAGACTTTCTTTCCAATCGAACCCAGTTCGTAACTGCCAATAACGCTTCCTCTGCTTTTTTATCGGTTAGATCAGGGGTCCCGCAGGGATCTGTCCTCGGGCTTCTGCTCTTTCTAATTTATATTAACGACCTCCCTGACTGCGTCAAATCATCTTCAATTAACCTATTTGCTCATGACTGCGTAATATATCATAAGATTAGTGACCCCGCCGATTCCAGTAAACTGCAAGACCTTAACAATTTATCCATATGGTGCAATACATAGAATATGAAACTAAACGTAAATAAATGTAAATATATGCGCATATCACACCGCACTAAAAATACTGAGACACGCATGTATTTTCTCAATAGCGCTCCTCTCTGTCAAGTTAATTTTTACAAGTATCTGGGCCTTTATATCACTCGCGATCTATCATGGCACAAGCATGTAGAATATATAACTTCTAACGCTAATCGCACGCTAGGCTATCTGCGCAGAAACTTCTACGCAGTTCCTGCATCTTTAAAACTGGCGCTCTACAAAACACTTGTTCGAGCATAATTAGAATATGCCTCGGCCATCTGGGATCCCCCTCATGTATCACTAATAGTGAATTCCACTGGCGGATCTGGAGCGGTGTGCCGAATCCAAGACGGAGCAAGAAAATCCGCCGCGGAGCGACCCGATACCGATCGACCAGTGAAAAATAAACACGCTCCGGCAGGGATTGCAGCGGAAGTTGTCGCACGCATCCGGTTACCCATGTTGCCAATCTCGCATTAGACCACGTTGGGGGTTCTAGGCACAGCGGCAACTGCACTTCGCGTCTTCTTCGACGTAGCCGACGATTTTGGGGCGTTTGTGCGGAGGCTCTGCAAACATTTCATTAAATAAAATTTCGTACAGTACGTACGACTCATCCTCATCGCTGCTGCTGCTGCTTTCTGAAGAGGAACTGTGCGAACTGTCGCTGTCGCTCAAAGCAACGAGCAATCCGGCAGGGTTGAACGACGCCATTTCAGAACTGTAAACAACGCCACAGGGTTACCAGACAGCGCTTGAAAAAGCGCTGCAAGCAACCGACGTACCCGATTGTTCCGGAAGTGACGGCGCCTAGTCGCTGGAGTTCCGGCGAAATCCGGCTCTATAAGACGGATCAACGCGGAGCGCTCCGTCGCGGAGCAAGTTGCCCCAAATCGCCCAGTGGAACATGCGATCTTGCTCTGGATCCGCCAGTGGAATTCAAATTCTCGGCCGCGGAGCAAAAAAACTTGCTCCAGATCCGCCAGTGGAATTTACTATAACCCTCTCCCTCGAAGCCATTCAGAACCGCGCGTCTCGCTTTATTCTATCTAATCACTCTCGTCATGCTAGCGTTACACTCATGAAGGAAACCCTTAACCTACCGGATCTTTCAGTACGTCGTGCATACAGTCGCCTCTGTCTTTTCCACATGATTTACCACAAACCCGGTATTAAAAGAGAAACTTTTAACTCCTCCTTACGTTTCATCCCGCAGCGATCACATCCATAAAGTTTTCGTGCCATCTTTGTCGTACGAATGCGTACTATCACTCTTTTTTACCTCGCACCTGTAATGACTGGAACCACCTTCCCGCATCGGTCGCCACTATTACAGACGCATCGAGGTTCAAGACTGCTGTGTTCCATGCCATCTAACAATTATTTTACTCATTGTTCTGCATTATTTTTCTCGGTATGTACCACTCGTTTCTGTAGCGCCTACGGGCCTTGAAAGTATGTAAAATAAATAAATAAATAAATAAATAAATAAATAAATAAATAAATAAATAAATAGGTTACCTGATCAGCAACTGATAAAGGGTCTGCAAGAGTTTATACAGGACATTCCTCTGAGCAAAAGTATACGGCCTAGGTATTCCGCGATAAAGCCAGTTTTACGAATGCAACTGGAAATTGAGGATCGCCGTCTGAACTTGACATTGCGAACATTCCAGTGCACTCCTCAATCTCGGTCTGTGCGTCTGAATCACGAATAAATTCATTTTATTCCGACGAGCCTGTGTGCCTTTGCGAAACATTCTCCAAGTCCCTGAGTAACCCAAATATTCATAACGTATGCAGACCACATTATTGGGGCGGCTGACTAAAGTGAGCGGAGCAGCTTGATGTGACCTATGAACACCGAACGAAGCTTCTAATGACTCTTCATAAGGTATGATAGAGGCCATCACTTGGAATTAGAGAGGACGACAGACTCAGGGCCCACGTAATATAACAAATCGATTCCAACGGTATTCCATTTCGTGCTTCGTGGATAGACCGAATGAAGCTCCGCAATCAGTCCGCATACCAAAGATTCAGAAAGTGACTGATAGATGTGCTGCGCTAGACAGAACAACTATAAAGGCACAACTCCAAAGACAGAGAGAGAAAGATAGAGAGGTTAAACATGCATGGTCGTTCCATGTTGGCTACCCTACACTTGGGAAAAATGTGTAATAAAGATAAGGAAGAATCTCCTTCTTTCTTATCTCCTTCTAGTGGGCGCCCACCCGTCGATGTATGTGTGATAAGGGATATCACAACTGGGGTGCTATCCAGAAGGCGCCGAGTTTGGCGAAACTCGGGATCTTCACGAGCTCTGGTGAATCCACAAGATGAAAGAACTAATGGTAACAAGACAAAGTTTGTCCGTCGGCACGCCTCCAGTTTCATTGGTTTATCTAGATTCACTCTGGGTGGCTATCATCTCTTTGGTGTTGCCATATGGGCGGTCGAAAAACTGGGGCTCACGTGATGATACAGTCGCTTGGCAGCTTGGGCCGCGATTTTGTAGCGATGTCTTATGACTTATTTTGGAATAGTCTTATCATCCACCGCTCACAGCTGGCTGATCCCGTTGATAACGCGAGCGGACCGTCGCTCTGACCACTGACAAAGCGTGATAAGCGCGAAAAGGCATTATTACTTTAAAGTCATCGCTACAAAATACCGGCCTTGGTTTTATAGCCACCGTCGGTGACGTAAGCCTCCGGTGACGCTGCGGTGGCGCTGTTCCTTATCGGAGGCGTGGTGCAGCATGCAGCCGTGTCACGCCGGGCTAGGAAGTGACGAGGCGGAGGCTGCGCCGGTTTGTGCGCCGTCTGTCGCCACAAGTTTATTCCATAAAGCGAACAGCAGTCGCCGAGATATAACGAAACGCAATTGCCGCCAGCGGTTCAGCAAGCACTCACTCGTCTCAGTAACTTCAATGTTTTTACACACCACAGAGAAATATACCGCGCACGGAATACCCTTCAATTAGTCTTACAGCAGTTTCGATAAGGTTAGCGGCTATTCGCTGTACCAACTGCATAAAAAGCGTGCTTACACTCTTAGTCAAGTACCGTATAATGTCCGGCACATATGCAGTATATTTTCGTTCCAGCGTAAAGTACTGCATATAAACGGACTTTCAAGCAATATTATGCGTGACAATGGCTGCGGCGGCAGGCTAGGCCCGGTATATGCGGCCGCGAGCGGACGCAACGCTTATATGCAGCCTTGCAAATTTGGCGCGCAAAACGCGCGCCGATGCGTTGAGAGAGCGTTACAAAGCAAAAGCTGTAAGGAGCAGTGAAGGTAATGCTTTGAGGGAGAAAGTAAAGCGAAAGGCAAAAGGAGAGAACGAAGAAAAACAAGTCGACGCCTCCACGTTGCTTTCATGGCGGAGGAGGAGGAAAGGCTGCGCCGACCGGACCAGGAAGGAGCGAGAACATGGCGCATGCCGGCGTATACGAGGCGATTGTTTTCGGCGGTAATTATTCTCATATCTTTGTACCGGCGAAATTATGCGAATCTGTTCGTGTTGTGAAGTGATCTGGCCTCGTCGGTGAACGCTCTCGGTGATGTCAGTGATGTTCAAATCTACCGTTGTTACCGGAAATTGCAAAAAAGCAGTGCAACTTCGACAAGTCGTGCGAGTACAACGGCCACACAGACGATCAGCGGAGGCGAGCCGCCGTGTGCGCTTGATCAGCGGGCGCAGGAGTGCATGATGTAGAGCTGCGAACCTGTGCCTATTTGGTAGGTCGATTTTTACTTCCTATACGATACGCTTACTAACTGCTTAATTTCTACCATTGCATTATCATGAGCCAGCAGATAACGAATGTCGGCAAATTAAATATCTGAACGTGTAGTACTAATGCGAACACGCGCATTGGAAGTTTTGGTGTGTGCAGTAGTTATAACTGCAGGCGTAGCTCGGTTTAGGTTTCCCCCAATTGTATGATTGCATGCGATTTTTTTTTCTTGCGTAGTCAGGTGTCCATTTACTGAAACCTTAAGCGCGAACTTTCGTTAGGGCTTGCGTTTCATAGCGGCGCTGGCAATCGCGTGTAGCGTTCTAACCATAAAATGTGCCTTTTTTATTCATTTCGTGGGCTTCGCGTGAATAATTCACTGCGTTGCGTAGTTCCAGTTTGTCAAACGACGGTTATATTTTGAACAAAAATTTCTGCTGTGTTACGCACTTTCCTCTGTGTAGTGTGTGGATTTGCGTAGATTTCTGGCTTTCCTGTTTAATGCGTCGAGTTCACTAAAATTCAAAGGCCGATTTAGCTCGAAGCTTGCGTGACGCGACCATAATCAAATAACTCCGACGACGCAGCAGCTCCAAAGTGACGGTTTGCACTAGCCGTAGGATTTGCCACATTATCTCTTGGAGATAAGCAGTACACTCGTCACTTGTAGAAGAGGCGAAGTTTTATGCAACTGGCAAAATTTCAACAACGCGACATGTCACGTCGATTGTAGCAATTGCAAGTATTATAGCAGACGGAAAAATCTGGTTTTCAGTACTTGCGTCGGTCCCAAATGTTGCGAGATCAAAGCGCTGCATGCATAGCTAAAAAATTATGAAAGAAGCAAAAGAACATTACAAGTTGGACTTTTTGCTTTTGTGTGGTGATTGCTATGTTGTGTTGATTTGCGACTATGAAGTACCCACTAGCCCCAAAATAGGCCCTAATAAGACCTTTCTTATAAGCTTATGCTTTTCGAGTTATCAAATTTCGGCATTTTCTTTTTAGTCTCGCTTAACTGTATTTGTTTCTATACAGGAATAAATAGGGACGTCAACACTAATAAGGACGTTACCAAAGAAAGCACAACTCCGGGCTCTCCATTCGAACGTTAGAGTGGACCACCACACCGGTAAGCGAAAATCAGGCCACAAATGGCTGTTCATTGCAGTGCGGAAATATATGCTTATGATGAAGCACACGAAGAAAAAGCTCATATTTTGCCAGCTCAAAATTGGTGTGGGGCTCAGAAAGATACACGTGTTTACAGTATTGCTCGCATGCGGAGAACATTGAAGCACTTACACGAGCTGTAATATCACTAGAGATAGACACACATTCGAGAGCCTCTCACAAATTTCTGCTGATTTCAGAACAGTGGGAAGTCACCGAGTTTAGGCCAGTGTAAATACAAGTACAACTGAATGAAGTAAGTGTAAGGGACATAAATGAGTGCCCCTGAGAGCCAGCTGACAATGTGGGCCAATTAATAATTACCTGCAAGTGTGAGGAAATATGACTGTGAAATAAATAACCAGCCCAAACACATTGAGTTGATTTCGAGGAGGCCAAGTATATGTGAAATGTGTTTGTACATGACGTGAAGAATGCAACTGAATGTATGTTTCTCTCTTTAGTTGCTTGCCAGCGCATTATGTGTTTGTGTTTATTGTCATGGCTTGATTACTTTGTTTACACTGTGTATGCACTCATTATATTCAGAATAATTAGGGATGGACTTTAGTGTTAATAATGCCAGTGAGATTTCAAATACAATGCTGTAAATTCAAAGGTCGGACACATTCGCATGTCTTTCACAATCTCTTTTGAGTTATTCACATGTGAAGTGTGTGATATAGAATGTTCAGCTTTCTGTAGTAAATCATGGACACCAAGTTTTATAATGCTGACACGTGCTCTTGGAGTAAGGAGCTAGAAAGATAGGAAGACAGGCAGGTTCACCAGCGTAAATACAAGTGACTGTGCTGAGGAAGGGGTATAAACAGAATGAAAGGCAGCAGGAGAGCCGAGATTTAAAATATAAAGGAATAGAATGTGTGCACATCAATGCAATGCCGTGCACTACAGCAACAACCAACAGCAAGGGTGTCGAACACAGTCTGAACAATTGTTCTCTCCCCCAACAAGGTGCAATTAAGCGCAGTCAAGTGTGGTTTTTTAGCCACACCAAAATGAGGGAAGTCAAAAAAAAGACCTCGGATCGTTATCTCGCGGTCTCATAAGTTTATGGTTAACATTGAGATCTGTTTCTTGCAAGATCACTAGTATATTGGCCTCGAACAACTATTGAACAAACGTAGCCCTAAGAGGGCCAAGGTGAAGCAGTTTTTGGAATCGTCTAACATAAAGTGGCATTTCTTTTTCCTTGCAGGTACGACGGTCACCTGGAGGCCCAGGAGTCATCAGCACAAATAATTCTGAATATGTATGAATAATATCTAACGTGTTTGTGATGACGGAGCAATTATGTTAAACTGAAACACATATTTAAAACTGTTTTTTTTCTCTTGTTAGCAATGTAAACATAAAAAACTTCACTTTGGATTTCTCTGCTTTCACCCAACCACTGTGGCATGTATGCAGAGTGTGCTCCGCAAGACAAAAGATTTTTTATGTTGCTTGGCTCCCAAAAGAGTTCTTCAATTCAAATACATACAAGGTGTGTTCGAAAAGAAACAAAACTTTTGCTTTAACATCTTTATTGCTTATTGTACAACCTTTTATGCATGTCCCCTTCAAAGTAGTCCCTTCTTCTGGCAATACATTGTTCCCATCATCTCATCCATTTTTGGAAAGCCTCCTAGAATGCTTTTTCTGGGATGGCGCGTAGGTCTCGTGTCGCATTGTCTTGAAATTGTATTTATGGGTATTTTAAGTTCAGGAAACAGGAAAAAGGTTTCTTGGGCTAGGTCTTGAAAATACGGTGGATGGGGCACGAGAGTGTGATGTTTTGCTAGATAGCCGCAGACAAGGAGCGACGCGTGAACTAGCTCATTGTCATGTTGCAACAATTAAGTGTTGGTTTCCCACAATTCAGGCTTCCTACTGCACACAGCATCCCGCAAACGCGCTAGAATTCCTTGGTAGACTGTCTTGTTTACCATCTGACCACGTGGTACAAATTCCTGATGGACTGTCTTTCCAGTCAGAAAACACCACCATTACCTTGATTTTTGCTGACTAATGCGTGCTTTCTTGGATGAAAAGACTGTTCGCCCACCCACTGCGACGACTGCACTTTTGTTTCAATATCAGAGCCATAAACCCACGTCTCATTGCCAATTGTGATATTACAGAAGTTTTCATTATCATTGCCAGCGGCATGCAGTTCCTGGCTTATTTCAACACAGGGGTTTCTGATCGACACTTATCAAACGCGGCACGAATTTTGCACTGACACGACGCATCTCAAGTTTGCCATTCACAATAGGATGCCGAGATCCTATGCGGATGCCCACTTCGTCAGCTAGTTCTCGAACAGTTAAACGACGATTTCCACGAATTACAGCACGCACTCTCTTGACATGGTCACCATCTGTCGATGTGGAGGGTCGTCCAGGCTTGGGATCGTCACCAACCAACATTCTGCCTTGTTCAAAGTGCTTAAACTACTCATAGCACTAAGTGCGACTCATACAGTTTTCTCCGTATGCTTGGTTAAGCAATTGAAATGTCTCTGAAAATTTTGCCAAGTTTGTAGCGAAATTTTACACAAACACGTTGTTCTTCAACGTCATTCGTTGTTACTTTGGCACTAATCCAACAAACAGCTTGTACACGTGCGCACTTCGCCGGCTGTAGCTCACCAACCAGTGGTCAGAATGAAACGCGGCAAATGGCAATTTGTTGTCTAAACCATCTGCTACATGCGTTCAGTAGCCGCAGCGTGCTCTCTGCCGATTTGCGTGCTATTTCAAAAGTTTGGTTTCTTTTTGAACGCACCTCGTACATTTTTATGCAGCGCTTTCATTCTTTCTTTTTTCATGCTAGTCATAGATAGCTATTTTTCATTAAAGCTGCGAGCACTTAGCTGTCTAAATTCCTCATTAGATAACTTATCGATAGAAAATGTGACCTTACAGTAAGTTTAGTACATATGTGTGTTCTGTTCCTCATGTTGTAGTTATCTTGTTTTTTACGTAGTTTTGGTTATGAACAAAACATTTTTTTAATGAACGAGAAAACGGTGAACTGAGAGGACCAACTTTTGTTGGTCGCAACTGCATGAAGTACATGCAAGTTAATGCGTTATGCTTGTTTCACATTTTAAAAGCTGCAGGCACTAACACTGCCTGTCTGCTTTTGTATTTCCTGTAGCAGTGTGGCTTTTATTTGTTACTGTCAGAGCTTAGTATATAGGTCCCCATTCTGTGTTGAAAACCTACAGTGACACTATGCTGGGCACTTTTCACTTTGTTGTATTGTAAATAAATCATTCTCCCTTGAAAAATATGTTCTTTGTCTGTGTCTGCATGAACTTACTTGTCTGCAATAATGTACAGCATGCTTTCAGATGGCGTACACAGATGAAGTGGACATTCCGCAAAAATCATACTTAACGTTGCAGGAGAAAAACTTGTGCTTTTAATAATTGTGCATATTGGGCACAGTTGATATAACGAAGGCAGAGGCACTCAACTAATGTACACGACACCTAAATCCGAATTCGATCTCTCCTTCGAGATAATTAGGTATGCTATCGGGCAGTCCATCTCACCTGCTTGGAACCACTTCATGGCACACCTTCCTTTGCCGGTCACAGCACCATAGTGCGTGCTCACTCAATACAGCGCGTGCACTTTATTGCAGTCTGCACGGTGCTTTCTTTTTCTTTTTTTGAGATAACTAAAAGTAGTTTGTGCATGAATGCGGCTCGTCTTGCGCATAGAGATTCACTTACATTCCAGATAGCAAAGAGTGCCCATTGCGGTGGTGCTGATCACACAAATGCAGCGCAAAATACAATGGGCAAATTGCGGTTATTCCACGTTAATTTTTCGTCGAAGTCATCGACTTGCAAGGGTATATGAATGGAGCCGTTGTAAGCTTCGACACGCCGGCAAAATCCCACCTTGTTATGCGCAATTTCAAACAGCTGATTCGTTCACTTTCAACGACAGTCGCCGCAGTAACAAGGTGACTTTAGCGTTTCGGCGGCACCTGTCGCATTCCGACGGAAATGCAAAAACGCTTGTGTCGTTCTTTCAGGTGCGTGTTCAATAACTCCAGGAGGCCACGATGAATCCGTAGCTCTCTATTATTGCGTCCCTCGTAATCCACAGCAGTTTCAGGACGCTAAGCCCCATAATATAAAATCTTTAACGATGCCTCGATTTGTTACCTCCCTTCGTTCTTCAGGTATGGCACGACGGCACTTCAGGTATGGCCACGGTAGCTCGTTGCAACGTCGCGTGCATTCGCGTGGCAGGTGAAGAGGTGAAAACAAGCTAGCGTGTGCAAAGCAGTGAAGCTTCCGATATTTGCAATGCTGTTACGGTAGGCTCACGGGCGGAGATACCGACGCGCCTTGCTGCTTGAAAATAAACACTGAATCATTAACTACAACGGAACAGCATAATAGGATCAGTTTGACAGTATTCTTCTTGATACTCACAAAAGCTATATAGGTCAGTCTTTCGGACAGGGCATCCCTGTTGAGGCCAGCGGAGGTGAATAAAAATATTTGTCGGTTCAACAAACTTAGACGGGCCGGTAATATCCCACCCGCTTATTCGACGTCTCAGAATATCGCAGCCGTATTGTCGTTATACCGTCGAGGCAGCGCATCAGCGCGGATCAGTTTTAACTGAACCTTCTGAACGAGGTTGAAAGTTTCCCAGACAAAGCCGAGTTCCCGGTTAAACAGTGATTGCAGCCGCATCATAGAAAATATTAAAAAACTACATTTGCCTGGCGAAGCAGTTTTTTTTTTCGTGCAGCCCCCATGCTCCGTAATCCTACCCCATTTATCCTTTCCGCCAAACATGGCAGCTGTTGAAAGCGCTATTCGTATACTGATACTCATTCAAATACATCTACCATCGCCAACCACCTAAGCATCGGTAACAGCTACTCAAACTATGTGTGTATCACGCACGATTGCCGACGGTGCACGATCGACAGAAAACGACAGCCTCGGAAACACAAATGTATCTACACATAGCTGTGCGAGTCCTCAGGGCAGCGTAGTGATGTGGAGTAGTGGTTAGCGTGTTTGGTTCTCACGCACTGTACCTGGGTTCGATTCCCAGTATTTCCATGTTTGTGTGAAGTGCGTTGCCGTGCCTGTTGTGGGTTATCAATTTCCTGTAATGTGGTTCTATGCAATGTCTATGAAACAGCGCTCAAAACCACAGTGGACGGCTCCTGTCTTAAAGTAATTTTTTTTCGTAAAAAAATACCCAATGGGTCGTATAAGATTTGAGCCGCACAAGATTAGGGCCGCTTAGTAAGCCGGACAGATTTGATCTGAAATACCGCATAAGAAATTTCAGGTTATGCGTGACGTTCACCAAGCGGCCCTACTATGGGCCGTTTAAGTGCAGGCCGCATAAGCAAGAGCCGCATATAATCGGCCGTATACGCAGCAGGCCGCTTATAGTGAGCCATTTATAAGCGTCGAAATTTTGTTCTACTTTCCGCCCTATATGCGTTGTTTTAAGCCGGTATTTTCTAAGAGTGTACCTTTCATTCTCTTGGAAGCGGTAAAAAATGGCCCTGCTGTCCCTTCCCGTGCTCGTCAACCACAGAGCCGCGCGGAAACGTCTTGTGGCCTTTCTTCTGTTTTTCGTACATCGTTGGAGCCACCAGCCGATGCAGAAACAAAATGTTGCAGCGCACAATAGAAGGCAAAGGCGTGCACGTGTGCAGAGAGCGACTGGAGCAGACGAACGGAGTGGCAGCTGAAGCGATAAGAGCAAAAGCGCCACCCGTTGGCGCAACATGTGAAGCGACTAAATAAAGATATAGCATGCTAAAAAAAGAAAGTAGACAACAACACATTTTATTTCTGCATATAATTGCATGACTTTACGTTATTGCTATGTAGGTTGAAAAGATAGAGCCACATATGCAAAAGTTACTGAATTTTCCTTTGGCTACCAGTGTCATGGCGACGCTTTATTGCCGATACCGAAACTAGCCCGACTGTCCACCGCCTGATATTAACGCTAGAGCGTTAAGGGCCCTGTGTCGCAGAAAATCCGGCGTCGGCGTGGATGTCGGTGTGTGCCGGAAAAAATGATCCCCAACCACCCCAACTGCGCAGGCTCCGCGTGGCGCGAGGTGTTAGCGAAAAAGAAAATCATCCCGAGCCACCCGGACTGCGCAGGCCCTCCACGTGGTGCAAGGTTTTGGTGAACAAAAATTAAATTTCTCACATTTATATCCGTCAGAAACATGGTAAAGTACGACTTTACCGTTCCGCGTCGGATTCGGCGTCAGATTTTTTACCAGTAGGCGTTGGATTGTAACTTGAATGTACGAGAAAACATAATCCTTTAACGAGGAAACTCAAACACAAACCCCTTTTCCAGAATTTCTACCGTACCAACCCTGTGCGCTCGGGTAATTTACTTGCGAAAATGCTATCCAGATGGCCCTCGCATCGTCGGCAGGTCAAATTGGGACTTGGCCGGCCTAATGCGTTTTGGACACGCGAGCGCGTCGGGCGATAGCAAACATTTAATAAAATAATTTAAAAAACGTGCTAGGGCCTTTACATTTTATTATAAGACGACTTATATTGCCCCTGGAAAAACGTCTTCCCAGCATAAATTCCCACATTTCGGCATAAATGTGAAGCCCACTTTAAGGGGGTGGATGCAAGCTTGGTCTTGGTAAGCTGGCTTGCCCACGTTCTGTGTTGCGGTGAAGCTCACTGAAACAAAAATGCGATGCGAACGGTGCCCGATAACGCTATCGCGTTCCACTCTTAAAGGCGAAGCTTAAGCGTATTCCAATTTCTTATTCCTTTAGAAACTGTGGTATTGCAGACGTGTTTAAAAAATATAGATTTTGTTCGGTTTATCATCGAAAGCCACATATGTTACGCTAATGTAGACGCCGTGCAGCAGGGGCAAGGTCAGTTTACAAAGCCTTGTTTGCGGCGTGGTCAGATGCAACGATGTTTACAAACAGTGGTAAGAGGCAACGGGATTCGGTGAGCCACATTTCTGTTGTTATGGTACTGCTGTGAAAAGTTCAAAGCCAGTGCTATGCGTCACATTTCCTGCCGAAGCCATGGAGTGTCGTTACTGGGAAAATGAGAGGAATGCGCCTCCGACAGCTTAAATCCAAGCAACAACTCCAATGTAACATCAATGCATATTGCCAGTTTTGAAGTTTTTTAAAAAATCATTTTTTACAGTGTAATTCATGTTCATTCTGTGCGCTACCATATGCAGTGCTTATGGGCCTATGAAGAAGGCTGTGATGAAGACTACAGGAACGGATGCAGATTGCGGACAAGAAACTACGCGTACATCAGTAGTTGTAAAGGACAGTCGGTAAACAGCAGCTCCGGTCCCTGGGCGGCGACTGAGTGTTAGGCCGATCGGCATTTACCAAAATGCGATCCAGTGCTCGCGGGGCACCTGACGGGGCAGGCACCTGATTATTGCTTATTAGTATGATGCTATATTTGCACGGTAAGGGTTTGTTCATGTGTTAGTAATTATGTGTTGTGTATTGTCATGACGCACAACGCTGCGTAAACATAAATTATGGCGAAAACGCTGAGTGGCTCGTTGCGCGATGGCCCTGAAAAAAAAAAACGCGGCGTCTACTCGAGTAGTAGTAGTAGTAGTAGTAGTAGTGTAGTAGTAGTAGTAGTAGTAGTAGTAGTAGTAGTAGTAGTAGTAGTAGTAGTAGTAGTAGTAGTAGTAGTAGCAGTAAAATTTTATTATATTCAGAAACCCGACGGGCTCCTACCGCAGTCTCCCAGAGGGGATAGGGGGGGGGGGGGAAACGGAGTTTGTCGAGGAGAGTGGTGCCCCTATTACAAGGCCCCACTACCACGGGCCATCCGCTCAGCTCGTTGGATCAGTCGTAGGTGATCTTCCAGGAGTGGGCTAGATAGATAGATAGATATACTTTATTGCAAATATAGAGTTTTGTCTTGCCCCAATGGGGCATCGCTAATGGTCGGGGCCCCTAGTCGAGGGCTCCGCTGGCTCTTGCCATCTTCTCTGCTCTCTGGATCAGCTTGAGCTGGTCGTCAAGGGCCGAGCTGGAGGAGCGGGCTAGACAGCAGCGCCTCCCATTCGTTCCATATGTGCCGTTTGTTTCATGTTCTTCGTGTTCTGCATACTTCCACGTGATGTGAAAGAGTGTTGGTGTTGCTTCACACCACGGGCATATGTCCCTGTATGCCGTGGGGTAGATCAGGTGGAGTGTGTGCAGACTTATGTAGGTGTTCTGTAATCTTCGAAACACGGTTGCCTCCGCAGCACTGACTTCTCGAGCGGGGGTGGATTGATTTTTCAATTTTCTCTAAAGTATTTCAGAATTGTTGCAAAGCAAGGGTCTAGGGGTGTAATGTCCTCTATTGCAGAGTCCGGGGCGGCACGGTAATTCGTAAAGCCTCGACTCGCTTCGTCCGCATGCAGGTTTTCTGTGACGCCCTCGTGGCCCGGTGCCCAGGTCACCGTTTGGATGTATTGAACCGTGGGGTCCCATCCAGTCCCGACAAGTATTCGGAGCGGCTGTGCTCCAATTTTGCCCCTTAGATAGTTTCTGCAAGCTTTCTGTGAGTCTGTGACAATTGTTAATGGAGCTTTTCTCGTCCAGCTCTCTTTTATTGCGAGCGGAATTGCAACTTCTTCCGCTTCCGTTGTGGAGGCGCCATCTATTGAAGCGCAGGCTGTAATTTTCCCTCTACGGTGCGTGACCACTGCCACCGCCTTCCTTGCTGGGAGAAGAAAGGCTAAGGCACAATACGTAGAAAAAAAGACAAAATATATGAATACGGCAAGATTCACCTACGTTGCGCCTCATCTACTCGAGTAGTTACAGAAAATCACGTGACCTTCTCCGAGCGAGCACCGGGTGAAGAGAATGAGCGACGCGCGCAGACACCACGTGACCTCCGAGCGAAGGGTGGGTGAAGAGGCGAACGAGCGGCGCGCGCACGCAGAAAAAAACATGTGGCGTCGCTGAGGTCACGCGGCGGCGATTGTGGTGACAGTCGACTGCGAAGTGAGACAGACGCCTAAGGAGGCCGCTCGTCCATGTCCTAGCGGATTGCGCGGAAGGCCTCGGAAGTACGCTACGACCGAGAATACTCGCCAAGCGAGAAATGAGGTGCGACGCGCGAAGCGGCGGGAGCAAGGCGTTCGACCGCGAGTGCTCCTTTCCACTGCTGATAGGATGCAACGTAAAGAAGTCTCACACCTCAGATCGTATAAATTAAAGTGGCCTTAAGCCACTTTTTATCGAAGTGGAGAACAGAATTTGAGGTGAAATTAGGCTATTTCAGAAATACTTTAGCCGCAATATGTACTTCAATGCGTCAAGCAGAACTGGAGTTAATGACAATCAAACACAGCCTGCGCTGTGTTCTAGTTCCTTCTCCAATGCCTTGCACTGCGAAGGCTACGGTGGAGTGGGGCGTGGCCACAACGCTCCGCCTTCGAAATGTCACCGTGGCGCGCAGTTCAAATTGTATTTTGGATGACAATGCAGACGCCACGACTTCCGATTTTAGTGCGCCTACGACGCGCTAAACGTACGCCAGACGCGGTTGTCCTCAGCGAGCCGCAGTGCGCTTAGCCAGTGCACTCGTGGCGGCACCCCGCGGCATCCGCGGTGTAGCCGACGGCAACGACCAAAAGCAGCCGCGTATAGGAATGCGCTTCATTACGAAATAAAACGCACAGAAAAGAGTTAGGATCATGGCATCTGTTGTAAAGACAGCGTTTGCGATAAATATGACTTCGCGCTACGTTTGCGAGCTCCACGCACCGCGTACGACAGCAAAACTTTGTCTGCGATATTCACAACAGCGTATGCTACCCGCGGACTATGTTATTTCCCCAAGCCCGAGGGGTGGTTCAGGTGCATTACACAGTAAGCAGCAGGCTTTCGCCTTCACGTGTTACTTATGCTGCCGAATTTTTTCTTTCTGCTTGCTTGAAAATGTTATGCAATATTTTATATATTTTAAAATTGAGCACTATAAGCCGCTATCCTTAACCATGTCTAAGCTTCACCAACGCTTGACGTATTCGCTGCACTTTATCGCTGCACTATATTCGCTGCACAATATGTAAGCTCTAACCCGTGGCAAAGAAGAAAAGTACCAGAAACAATGAAGCGGTGAACTAACAAGCACTCGGTTTATTGCTTTTGGGCTCCTCATGTGCAAATCCCACTCGCAACCAGGAAGGCAAATAACAGATACCGCTCACGGTCATGCGACCACCGATGCTACCTGTAAGAACTATTTTTTCGTACAGGTTAACGATGGAGCGTTTGCACACTTGTTGCCGCTTTCCATATATATTTAAGGCTTGCATTATCTGTCGTTTTACTTGCTCACTATTCCCAGCCGCGGCGACCCGATTTTTATGAGGGCGAAAATGCAAGAACGTCCCTGTTTGCCTCGATTTTGGTGCTCTTCAAGGAACCCTATATGGTCAAATAATTCCGGTGTCCCAACTATCGCGATCATCATAATTGGATTGTGGTTTTGACCCTTGAAATGACTGAAATATTTTTGTTCTTCATTTTTATTTAAGACGCGGCAGTGCACGAATATAGTCTGGTATGCCGCTGTAGCATTTTAGATGCCAGCTAAGGGTCTCCCGTGGAGCTATCGCATGAATAAGCATGGTCATGCAGAGTCCTATTTATATATCTCTCGTGTACGTATAACAATGCCTGCGTGACAACGGGATATCATACAAGACCGCAGTCCTACATTTTACGCATTTCTTTAGCATGCTTTCCTCAAGTCCATGTTTTTTTACCTGTCATCGTCCGTCTTTCGCCTTGAGCCCCCAATTTGTTCGGTACACTAAACACAGACTGCAGTGTCGCTTTGGCGACAATTTTTTTATTACGTGTCACGTTAATAATGGGCAGTATTGCCGAAGCCTTCAGTTCTCTTACTTTTTTGTAGGCTGAACGAGTTACTGAATGTCTGATCTTCCATAGCTCAGCCAGCAATATTTCGCAAATACTTGTGTGAACAGAACTCGGCTAGCCTGTCTTAAGAACCTTAAGTGACTTGTAATCGCACATAATTTAGAAGTGTGCAGAGGATTACTTGCTTTGTTAGAGAAGCTACCGAGACGAACATCAACCATGCTGCTCAGAATAAATACATTTTTTGCGGAACTTACTGTTTGCAACTAATGAGAGATTTTATGAGCATTATGAGGTAGTGAGATTTATGTGAATTATCTGAGAACTTGATAGTGAGCATCAACGTTCTCTGATGAGCACATATGTTGACAGTACGCCCTACGACTTACGAAAGGCCTTTCTTTTTTCTTTTGCATTAGTGTTCAGCGTATTCCAAGGTAACAAAGCAGGCACGTGCCCTCGAGAGTTCCTTCCGAGTTATGCGCTAAGAAGATAACGGTGCATAACGTCAACTACAGCTTTCAAGTATAGTGCAATAGGCTGAGTTATAGGCAGACTAGCAAGGGATTTCCTCCTAACAAGCGTCGCTATACTCAGAAATCGAACCCGAAGACGCTTGTTCAGCTGAAACGAGGCGCTGAAGGTTGTGGTTAGCCAGCACGTTGAGAACACAGCGCATAATTTAAAGAGGCCAGCCACGAAATCTGAAGTCCATCTTGTATTCAGTGCACAGAACAAATAAGGAGTTCAATACACAAAAGCGAATAGCGGGAGGTAGTTAGGAAAATCTGAAATGCCATAAGAAGCATGCCGGCAAGTAGAGTCGGCGTCCTTTACCGGGCGCGAGTTCCGCGAGAGACTCAATTTCTGCTCAATTCGGGCCCAGTTCGGTATGAGACTATGGCGCTCTTCACGTGCGGGGACGCCAGCACAGCAGCAGATACAAGATACATATATGGTGTTGAAATCCTTTAGTAAAATGATTCCAAGATTTTCCTAGTAAAGCGCAATGTGAGGCGCGCTGGTATTGCTAAAGCTTGCGCAACTGGAGTAACCACCGACTTGTGATTGTCCTAATTGTCCTTGGTTTCTTTGAATATTTCTTTGTCTCTCAATTTTCTGCAATTTTCTCAATTAGTTTTGGTTGGAGGGTTGCTTCAGCATCTTGCAGTGCTGTCGGAGGCTTCTCGTGCATGGAGCCCCGACGGTCGCAATCATTGCATAGCCCTGCATAGGGTTAATATACTCAGAAGCGGCTCCATTTTAGAGATAGGAGGATGTGGTAGTAGGGAAGACTGCAAAACAACAGCCACTCACTATAAAGGAACACGATAGAAAGGAACTACGTTGGACCAGACTGTATGCAACAAATCCACGCGAAGCACGTGATGCTAGTCGGCACCGTCAGTTCTGACTTCACGCGCACAAATTAATCGCTGTGTTATGCTTGAGTCCTTAAGAAGACGCAGCGGATTGCAGTTTGCTGTTTTCCGGCCCTAACTAGTTTCGAAATCAGGCACGACGGTGGGCACAAATGCTACAATGGAATAATGTTACTTTCGAAACTGCAGGCCTCCTTTTAGAACGATATCTGTAAGAGCTTCCCTACCGATAACCGTTTGTTGGCCACTGGTGTTCGTCGGTAGAATTCTAGAATGCGTTGCCAGAATTTTATCAAGTAACAAAGACAGTCGCAGTGCCCCAGCAGGACTCCAACTCCGGGCAAAGTGATTGAGAGTCTGTGTCTACATCTCAGTTGGGCCGCCGATACCGAAGGAAATAGTTGCACGCCTGGACTATCGTGTCGCTGCCTTCTTGAGCACCCAATAAAACAACTGTCTCCAGCCACGCTGTCCTGCTTATCCATAATGTAGCCTTGAGGTGAAACAATTGGCATAAACGAAACTAGTGAGATGGAGCGAAAAGCAAGATAGTAAAAAGGAGGGAGAAATAGTTTAGTCTCTGATTTTCTACCACCGGGAGCACCACCTCCCAAAACGAAGATGCCTTCAGCTAGAAGCATCACTGTGGTTGATGTTGATTCGTTTTCACCATGGCCCACTGACTACAGTTTTATTCTTCCTCTAGAAGGGAGATGACTCGCGCGTATCAGCAAATGTACGATTTACTCGATATCCCAAGGAACAGTGCAAGAACTATTGCAGCACCACCTTCCAAAACGAGGAAGACGCCTTCAGCTAGAAGCATCACTGTGCTTAATGTTGATTGCTCTTCAACATGGCATACTCACTGCAGTTTTATTCTTCCTCTAGAAGGGAGATGGCTCGCGTGTATCTGCAAATGTATGATTTATTCAATATCTCAAGGAACAGTGCAAGAACTGTTGCGCAACTGCTTCGCATTATTCGACAACGGCTAACTGACGAATGCATGACGACAATAGAATGACGAAGATGGATTAACGACGACTGGGTGAGCATGACACAATAATGACGACTACGGCAACTTTGACTATAGCTGACTGACGAAACCGTGATGACACTGAAATGACGAGGACGGCTTGACAACGACCACGTGACGCAATGACGGCGTTATTATGACGAATGCATGACGACGATGGAATGACGACGATGAATTGGTGACATCCGAATGACGACTCCAGAGTAACGACGGTGGCACGCTGACAACGGCATAATAACGAATGAATGCTGACGGTGTGAATGAAGGCAACAAATGAAGCCGGCGGAATGAAGGCGATGGCGCGATGACGAAGGCGTGTTTGTGCTGGAGGTCACGTCTCCTCTTACGCAGACCACCTGCCGCATTGGTTTCCACTATAGCCGGTACTCGTTCCCACTATACCCGAGACCGGCCAATCGGGCAAAGCAGCAGCCAGCACCCGCAATCTAGGGAGAAGAGTCAAAGTAAGCGTTGCTTTAAAAGATACTGGACAGCCGAAATGCGATCTCGGCTGCAGCGACTAGTGTTCGCGGTAGGCGACTCAACGCATAACGATACACACTCACGTGAGTGCAATATACTGCTCCCGGGTTGACTGCTTTCGCAGGTGGGTTGTTATTGTTTCACCGGCCGAGACCATATTCGCAGTCCTGTGCAATTTCGTGCCTTAGCGGGGCGGTGTATTGTCGTGACCGAGTTCTAACACTCTTCAAAGTGAAATTCACGTAGAAATTGTAGCCTCCTTCATAAAGTGCATGTCGACGAGCTGCAAAACCCTTCAGATTATGCAATGCAGTGTTGCAGCGTGCGTCGAAAATGTAGAAGGCGAAGTACTGTCGAAGCCTCCTGCGCCGCCGAATGTTACAAACCAAAGAACGCACCTACGCAAACAACAGAAAAAGGAGGCGCACTCATATTGGCAAGCATTCGTGGATCACTGCCCCAAGAAGTTTTCCATCCGTGGGTTTGATAGCAGGGGCCCGAAACATTTTTTTACAGCGTAAGCTGTTATGGGCTCAATTCAATAGCAGTTTCGGTTGGCGATGTTGTCCGCTGCCGCCGCGTCGGTGTTCGTCGCAGCTATCGCCAGGAATGAAAATAAAACATACCCTGTTCCCGCGGACATCGAACCCGGGCTCTCTGGGTAGGAGTGAGCTACCACGGCGCCACGCCCGCGCTTGCTAGCTGTTGCATAAAAGTGCCCTATACAGGCGTCCTAGAGCGCGTAAAGTCACGCAATTAGAGCTAATGTATAGAGAGTATTCACCTACGTCATGCAAGCGATGCATTCTGGGGCCGTCGCCATATTGTTGTACTGGCCCGACAAGGCCGCGCTGTAGCCGCGCTATACGGTGCTCGTGATCAAGAAGCCAACAGTTGTGACATGGTGTTCTTTGCTGTTTTCGGGTGCAAAATCGGTCTCACACGAAGGCGGAGAAGTTGAAGAGGAATGCACCAGATCCGCGCTTCCTTAAGATACCGAAGGTGCGGTTAAATGAATGCGAAAAGGCGCGGGTGCTGTCCGAAAGGCGTCCACGAGAACGGTTGGCCAGAATCCACCGGAAAGACCTCGACGCTGACGTGGACAAGTACAAGGTGTGCTCGAAGCATTTGATTTCCGGTAAGGTTGCATATTTATCTTTGCATTAACTTTAGGCATCGCCATGAGGAGACGCGGACAGGAAAAAATAAAAAAGCACGACGCACGTTGTGTTATGCACCAGCTGCACTTTTGATACTGTCGTAATTGATTCTCGAACGCTGCGCCTCGGTGGGACAGCAAGTTTAATAGCATGATACGTCGTACAGCAAGTACGAATAATAGGGCAAGAATACACGACGTCAATTCGCTGTGGCGACAACTAGCACACCGAGTACGTCGCCAGCGGAGGAATCAGAACTGCGAGGTGCAGCAACCTTATTTAAAAATGCGGCCTAAATATTATCTAAGGTAAAAAAATGAAACTTTGAATATGAACATGTGGTAAAGCAAATTTTTGAAAAATTTTTTCTTACAATTAATCAAATAATGTACAACTTATGCTGCAGTATCTGCCCAGCTAGATGCAGGGCCACAAGGTGATGAGCAAAGAGAAACTGCTGTCACTGAAATTGAAGGTAAATAATTGTTCTGCACTTACGCACCACTCATCGGATACAGTAGCTTTTCATAATTTCAACGAGGTATTAGCATTGTAGAATAAACCGTATGCAATATATCCTTTTACCTGTTAATACGTACTGCGCTATTCAAGCGAAGAAAGCAAAGATACATCTAAGATGGCATAGTCCAACAAACATTAGGAACAACATATCTGACCTCTTGTTTGTTTTATGCAGATGGAGCTTGCCAAGCTGACAACTGCTGCAGATATCGCTGCCATGGAGGAAAATCTTTTCTCCCAAAACAAAGAAGTTTATGATCCTCGGACGACTGTAAACAGACGTTGGTTTACAGAAGAGGCATTGCGAGACGATCATGACAAAGTGTGTTTGTACACAGGGCTCCGATAATTTGCAGTGCTCATGGCTATTTTTCGCCTGATAGAGCATCACGCATCACACAGTGGAAACAATGTTCTCTCAAAGTTTGAGAAAATGAGGCTGTTCTTGATGAGATTGCTACTTGGTTTTGTATGCTGGATCTTGCCTACAGGATCAACATATCACAGGCAACAACATCCCGAATATGTGAGAGGTGGCTGGAAACTCGTTTTGATAGGTTTAACTCCCTCATTCGATGGCCTGAAAAAGAAGACATTGTGAAAGTCATGCCACTGGCATTTGTACGTAACTTCACAACGAAGATCAGCGTAATTTTTTACTGTTTTTAGGTGTTAATTAACAGACTAAGTGCACTTGACTCACGTGCCAGTGCTTGGTCTCACTACAAGCACCACAACAGATTGAAATTCTTGACTGCTATCTCTCCTCAAGGCAGCATTACTTTCATATCCAAAAGATACGGAGCGCGGTGCAGTGTTAAGTTCATAACAAAAGATTGTGGTGTTCTATTGAAATTGGAATATGATGATGGTGTCCTTACTGACAGGGGCTTCTTGATAGCGGAGAGTGTTGGCTTGTGCTCTGCCAGACTGCACATCCCACCATTTACTAGAGGAAAGAAGCAGCTGAGCACGAGTGAAGCTGAATGCACCAGGGAAATAGCGAATGTACACAAACATGCTGAAAGAGTGATTGGGCTGGTGAAGAACAAGTACCAATTATTGAAAGGTTGCCTTCTTGTTCAGTGCATAGTCACAAGACAAATAAGTCTTGTTCAGAGCACAATCATTTGTCTCAAATACAAGCTGAAGCATAAATGGCGCAGTTGCTGGCTGATGCAAATATAGAGTTCAAAAAAGGGTAGGAGAGTCTATTACTCTTGCACGCTAGGGTACAGTACTCACTTGGAATACAAAGTGCAGAACCAAGCACCTGCAATGTGATCTAAAATAAAAAGCTGTAATACGCGTAATACAACTTTGTTCTCTTGAGAAGACGGCAGTTGTGTGCCCGCAGTGCATTCTTATAGTTCGGCAGCAGCGGTGGATCCTGCTGAGAATTCATAAAGTTTTGTTCTTTATATAATAGGGTAATAAAATTCAGCATTTAGTGAGATCCTTTTATATATCAGAGTTTTTAATTTGTGTTTATTTCAGTCACACATTGTGTTTTGTGCATAGGTTAGTTTGCACGGATCTTCAGCAAAGCAATGTGTGTCAATGTTACTGTGCACTCTATGGCAATAATTATATAGTTAATTTAGCTTATGCTGAGCTTAATTTGCCTAATGTATCCGTATTTGAAGCCTATGTCAAGGATTAAATGTTTCTCGCATAATTTTGTTCAAATTGCTGTAAATGTCAGATCACTCACTAAATTCTCATAAATGTCTATTGCAACACATGTGTGCTTGTTTCATTCTCGGTTATAGTTTGTAATATTAACGAGCTTGGTTGACTCGAGAGATGTATCAATAATCAGTTTATTGGAATAAATGACATCAGTCTGATCTTTTGCAGGCTGTCTCATGGCTCTTTTGTAGCGGCACATTAACATGTGATGCTTTCTCTTTATAGTTATTAAAGAACGGTATATAAACACTTAGCTACTACTGCAGTGCATCGCCATAAAGGTTGCAACTGCACCAAAAGTAGAGAACAGCATATTAATCTGCTCTACAGTTTCATGATTCTTGCACTGCAAAGTCACAAAGAGAGGTACACAAACATGAAAGAAAGTTGAAGCATTGAAGCACAACAGCAAGACAGTTCTTTCTCGGTTTGCTTCATGGACTAGTGCAGGAATCGTGGAACTTCATGATCTAGCCCAGTCTCAAGCAATTCTCAAGGGCCATTCACCAGGGCTGCTCCCAACTGCAGTAAATCTAAGGCTCCATGTTGCCTCCTATTAACGAAGGCGAAAAAAGACATATTAGAGTTTTTGCAAAAAACACACACTTGTGTCCAAGCACATAATGCATGATAACACCAGAAAGAAAAGGCAGAATATTGGGCGAGTAAAACAGACAAACAACTCAGAGAGAGGTACCGTCCAGAGGCCATTTAGTCTGTGAGATGTAGGAATGCGTAAAGACGAACACTCAATAGGTTTAGGCAGTTATTCTCAATCAACATTGCCAATTTCATCATTTGATTTGACAAGCTAATTTTGCCGAGGGAACCACCGTCGTACAAGCTCGAGGAGAAAAACTTTGTCAAAAAAGGTCTTTGCTTTTCAAGAGAACTTGCTAGAAAATCATACTCTCTGTGAATTCTTTCAGTATTAGGTTCACCACGTTTCCAAAACACAAAGTCACAGTGTGAAGCGTTACATGCAAACATTTCACCTTGTACTTGGTAGTAATAACCATCACTTGTCTTGAGAACAAGGCTGCCACTTTTCTCAGTCACATGACTTCTTTTTTGCATTGGAAGTTCATGCAGGGAACTGTCTTTAACGCAGTAAAGACATTTCACTACTACTGTGCCTTTTCCACAACAGTCGCAGTCAACGATGAGATCCAGTGTTGCTGCAAAATAGGGATGTTCCTTTGAAATAATTAAACCAACTTCACTGTATCCTGCATTGGTATGAACTTCCGCTGAAAGAGCCTTGTAATGTTCCAAAGCTGTAGCCTCGTTTTTCCTACCATACCTTACAGCTGCTACATTCACTTTGTTGCTGCGGTAGCAAATTTATTTCACCAAGTTGATTGGTGTGGTTTCAATACGTATAGGACACACTGACTTTAAATTTGATGCAGTAATTCGTCCAGCTCTGTAGAGGAACCATCTCTGTGATTCAACTGTTTTCGGGTATGCTGCTCAATTGATGTTATTGCAGCCTGAGATACTTCTATCTTAAAAGCAGCGCATCTCTCTTCAAGACTTTTAATGTCCATTTCTGAGGCACTAGGGCTGTGTAAGTCAAGGAGATATGATGCACTACACCGTGTGGCCTAAGAAACATGGAGGTCACTGTACTTCGCATTGGTGGCAGCCACTGAAGGGGGAATTCCACTGGCAATTATGTCATCCAGAAGTGCAGTCAGCTCTCCTGGTGTTGGTGGTGGCGCCTTTTTTCTTGGCTTCTGCTTGACTGAAACAGGTTCTCCCAACATTAGCTGTCGACGTCTCATGGCAGCTCATGACAAGTCCACTGCAGAAATTGAGGCCGGCTTAACTGTGTGCTTATGTGGTGGTAACCACTTGTTTCTGCCGTCAGTGCAGTATTTGGACCTTTCAATTTCAAGCCCCATCTGCAAGTAAAAAAGCAGTGTCGCTACGTGTGAACACTCTTCACCCAGCCCAGCCATGCACGTACAGTGGGCACATACAACATTGCCGTCGCGGTCCATCAGTAGCCAAGCTGTTAGAGGCTGTGCCGACAAAGTTTGCGAGTGGTTGACGTCACCAAGAATTATCATTTCATCATTTTCTTTGTGTTTTATCCATGGTTTCTTCACCCAACCGCTCACTGCAAAAGTCTACGCTTCCAGACCCTTCTTGCTCTTGATCTCTTCTTTGTGACGAAGCTCGACCTGGTCACTAAAAATTCGAAATGTCAGAGAAGTCGACGTCAGGCCACTCATTCATTCTCACAACACAGTTGCCCGAACTCAACTGAAAGGGATCGGCACCACACCTGGCTACTTTGGCTGCGTAGCGTTGAAGATCGTCCCCATGCAATGTAGTTACGTAGTCCTTCTCCGTTCGTGCTTTAGCATTCATCGTCACTGACAGTCTGTAAGAAAATGAGGCTGTAGACGGCAGCGCACAGATTAACAGAACAAACATTACATACGCGTGCACACCCGGACACACATGCTGAAATCACAGATGCAGCGCAGCCACTCAGTCGATTTCCGAGCACGCAGGTCGTTGAAAATGCACAGAAGACACGCAGATGGCTTCATGAGCTTTCGCGATCTACGGTACGCAGCCCAGACACACCCGCACGCACCAACGTCGATGCAAAAACACACCCGCAAACAAAAGAACTTGAGGATTGTGTGACAGGGGCACAGGGACTTGCAAAGCGCAGCTCATTCAGTCTGAACCTCAACGTGACAACGACAGCAAAGCAAGTCACGGAAATCGGCGTTCGACTAGGTGAAACATTTCATTACCGCTGTTCCAGCCACCGTGCTGTCTCCCGCGTTGGCGTGTCTACGCGCAGTTCGTGCACACAGAGTCGTCAGAAAGCGTGTGCCCACGAATAAATCAGCGAGCGCTTGACGAGAAAATGGCACGCCCGCGATGTCCGAAGCAATCTTGCAGCGATCGCTAAGTCGAAAGTCCACAGACGCTGCGGAAAGCAAACAGCGAACGCGGCGGATGCGGCCTCTAGTGCACACGCCGTCGTGACTGCATGCTGCCGTCAACCAGCTCAGTACACCAGGGTAGGTTCAACAGGGTAGGCTCAGGGCAGGCTGATGACGTCACGAGAGTACTCCCTATATGCTGTCCGTGGGGATCAGAGTTGCACGTCTGATTGAACGCGCCGCTCGCGCCCTATCCGCCAAATATGGTCACATGCGTAAAAGCATTCTTTTGAGGGAAAACCAACTTCACGGCTGCGCCTGCACTGCCTTCCGCCATGCCACCGCCTTCGCGACACTCTCCGACCTCTGCCCCACCAGTGTTGGATTTGTCGTGTTGGTGTGTTGTTTAGTGCACTTCGGATGGACATTCTTTTTGTTGCTCTACGGCGCAGCGTCAAGATTACTTTACGGTGCTTCCCATTGCGGCCAAGTTACTGCGATGACAGAGTGCTGGGCACCTTCTGCGCACCGGATTGGACTAGAGTTACTATATATGCTCCCTAAATAAGGGAAACATGCAGTAATTCGTGTTAGGACTACTCGCGGACGGCATACACCTGCCTATTTGTAATCAGGTTCGTCACTCAGCATGAGATGGTCAGCAATTCGTCTCTTGATGTCCCACATGTAGTTACATCATTCTATTTTCGAACGTGGCCTCTAGGCTTGTTCGCTGATAGAGTCACTTATGAAACGCCGCTGCGGGTATTGTATTTCATGGGACAATATGTAAATGTCGGGAGGCAGTAAGCACCCCTTGGATACAAAACATTCGTTATATATAACCGGGCTTGAAGCAGCAGGGTTTTGTAATTGGGCGTTTTGTGTAATTACATTGCCACTTTTACTAGTGAAAGTAAAGAACAAGGTAGCACCAAATCTGTAATTGACGAATCTGAACACTGGGCAATCTTGTTAACGACCAGCTTTTTCTCTCACCCGCTGTTTTATGTACTTTCAAAACACAAAATAAACAGTCTCTCTTGCAAAACATGTGCCCAGAGAAACAAGTGACACTGGAAACAGTAATTGACGCACGTCTAAATCGGTACTCCGGGTCGAGTGCGTCGGCTATTCAGTATGACTCGTTATTTATTCCAGCTTCATGATACGTTCCAGAGTGCACAAACCTATTCGTGGCACGCACGAAATCTGATTATATCGAGTAAGTAAAAATCTCACTAGCAATATTTTTCCGATGATAATAGGTGATAAGTTTCAGAACATGCATGGCTCCTCTCACCCTATGTAACAGCTGGTTAGCAGGTGAAAAAAGCTGTACCGAAAAAAGATACAAATGTGTACGTGTGAATATACCTGGCGTTTCAGCGAACGCTCAAATTTTTAAAGGTTGCCTGTGACAGATTGCACAATTCTAGTTCATGAGCTGGTCTACTGGTAGACTCGGACATTAACTAAATAAAAAATTGAAAAGCATAATCGACTAATTAACCAAAATTCACTCATTATTTTTTATCTAATTACCTTGTGGCCCATATTCAATTTAGAAATTCTAGCCGAGGAGTTCGCAAGGAGCACTTCGAACGGATGCTCAGGTTGACACCCGTTTTGAGGTATTACCGAAGTTTGGAGAGAAGTGCATTGGTGTTCCAGTTACATTCTTAAGGAAACGTCGTTTTATGTATTGAAGCACAAAAAACGAAATTAGTGGATTTTTGTTAATTAGTCGATTATGCATTTCAAATTTTTGTACAAGTAATTAAGTGTAGAATTTCACTGCTCTTCTGTCGTCGTAATGGGAAGGCCGCGTTTACGGAGATATGAGCCATTGCTTGAGGGGGTATGAGCCATTCATTGTCGTACGTGACGGACAGATTTATTAACAGAGGTGATACGCGAATGTGTGTGGGTACCTATAGTCACGATGACAAGCGATCAGGACAATAACAACGTTCGCACATTTGTTCAAAATTCTGCGTCACCTCTTTGTCGCACGCTAAACAGCTTCGCCGGTTATCCACCTTCACGCACTGGAAAGCTCATGAATTTCAGTCATCCATTCTCATTGCCATTTTTATAACTTCATTAATTCAATTATAAGCACATGTAATTTCCCATATGCTGTTTTTGGCGTCTTTGTTGGCTTTTTATTATATGACTAATAAAAAATCGTGCCCTCTGTTTCTCTTCTTCTCGTTCATTACATAGCGAGGCCTCGAATCCGGCAGCATTGATGCCTTCAGGTAGCATGTGTGGATTTATTGACCAGTTGCCTTCACCCAAAAATATCACGTACACGTGACGACTGCGATGAAAAAAAGGATTTTCCACATCTGCCGTCAAGGCCGTGATTGTGGTGCTGGCTAACACACCCAGGTATATTTCTAGTTGATAAACATAAATATCCCAGAAAGTGGATGGGAAAACGGCGCCGCGATAGCTCAATTGGTAAGAGCATCGGATACGTAATGCCAAGACGTGTGCGCGTTCCCCACCTGCGACAAGTTGTTTTTTCATTCGCTTTCATTTACAGGAATTTATAATATCTGTAATTCAATTATTAACCACATGTAATTTCCCCTATGCTGTTTTTTGTGTCTTTGTTTCCTTCGTACGATATATATATATATATATATATATATATATATATATATATATATATATATATATATGTGTGTGTGTGTTTGTGTGTGGGTGTGACTAATAAAAGCAACACCTCCCAAGCACTCCGTACAGATGATTAACCAGCGAAACTGAAACGTGCGGCCCCGATGTTTAGCAGTGGGTTAAACCCTAGGCTGTATTGAAGCGTTTCTCAATTATTAGATACATGTTTGTGTTTCTAGTTGAACGCAAGCGCCAATGGCGGGCGGATGCTGCTAAACACGACGCCCAGTTAACTCGAGATATCGAACGCATGCGACAACCGCGAGCTGATGAGGCGGCGTATCGGGCAAAGCAGCGTCAACGTGGCAATGGCGGGAACGCGTTCGACGGGGCCAGCGCCCGCTTACGGCGGGAGTTTCTCGAGCGGCACTTGGCTTCGGCTGCGACGAAACGTCCACGTTGAACTCGCGAAGTGGAACGCAAGCGCGAATGTCGGGCGGATGCGGTTAACCACGACGCCGAGCTAACTCGCGAAATCGAATGCATGCGACAACGGTGAGCCGAGGAGCCGGCGTTGCGGGCAGAGCAGGTACGGCGCAGATAACGACGTCACTAACAGCGCAGATTGGCGCGCGCGCTTGGGTGCGACGTAGAGAACGACGCAACTGACGGCGCAGCCAATGGAGACGTTTAGCGAAACGAGGGACGAACGGTTTTTCGTTTCGCCTAGTCATATACAAGTTCGTTGTGAAAATCAGGCCCTTAGTTTTCTTTCGTCTGGTTCACACACACACACACACACACACACACACACACACATATATATATATATATATATATATATATATATATATATATACCTCGAAGAGGGAGCACGTGTCTTGAGTGAGCTCCTGCACAAAACTTTGCAATGTGGAGAACAAGGTGCAAGTAATAGATCCGGGACCTCACAGAGGTGCGAAGTAATGCTCACGCATTTCTCTCGTATTTACCTCTAAATAGCCACTGGATGTTTTTACCTGCGTTTATCTTAGAGCAACACACGCCAGATGTTGGTCTTTAGTACATCCGTGTCTTTTAATGTGCCAGTTAACATGCTCGTCCGACATGGCTACGCTGTCGCATCGCGTCGGCCAGACCGCCGTTGATCGCTCGCTAGGCCTTTCGCGTTTTTCTTCGAAGCTGTAGGTGACGGCGCTTCACAACGAACCGCCGAAGCGCACAAGTTGCCATGTTTTTATCGCCGTTCTTGCCACTGTCATTTCGCCGACGGCAATGTGGCCAAGCATGGCCAGCTAAACGCTTTGAAGTCTCAATTTGTTTTGGAGGGCGGAACGGCGGTTCCCGAAGTTCAGTGCGAAGAGACACGGCGTACGTAAACAGCTGTTCGCCACTGGTTGTTCAGCGCTGTGTATTGTCTCATGTGCCTACTATGTTCTTGTCGTTCTGCCTGCGCTACAAAAATTACAAGATGGCCTATCAACAAGCCCATAAAGCTAACTTCACCGCATATGCAGGATTCAGCTGCAGGAAAGTTGTGCTGTTAAAGGGGCACTAAAGAGAAAAAACCAAGAACACCACTCTTACCTCGAGAAGCCGCTTGGTAAGCCAAAGAAAACGAAAAACACAGAAGGCGAGTGTTGACGCCACCTTGAAGTTCCCGCACAAGTTTACCGTGACGTCATAGATTTTGACAGCCTCTTCTAGGTCGCAGTTAAATATTTAGCGGTAAAGATTGACTGAATTGTGTTTTAAAGGATCGCAACACTGAATATGGCAAGTTTTGCGAACATTTACCGAACCAACACTGTCCAAGTACGAAAAATTACTTTAGAACTCGTGACGTCACACTCAAGCGTTGACTTTGGAGTTTCCGCGCGAAATTCAAGAAATTAAACTTCGAGCTTCATTTTCTCGTCCAATAATTGACCTATATGGCAGTGTAAATAACGACAGCAGAGTTCTCAAAGAATACTTTATCAGGCTAAGTTGATTTACTGTTTTGCTTTAGTGTCCCTTTAACGCAGCGAGATCCTCGCACTACCCGTGCTCAGCGTCCCCTGAAGACATGATGTGTGTGTATCACTCGTGATTGCCCATAAGCAATCACTAGCACTATACACACACACATGGCCGGCTCCTAATCATATTCTTGCCCCAAACGAAGCAGCAAGCACGAACCCTAAAGCACACGTCTGCCCCCGAAGGAAGCCGCAAATGACCTGTGTATTATTACTGATTGTGGAATGTAATTCGTGTTGTGAAATTCAATCTATTCACTGACTTGCATCCTATCACTCATTATATTGTAGACGTCTCAACGCTACACGTTGATTGCGGTAAAGCCTTCGGCCACATGCAGCAGAAGCGCTTCATCTTTTAAATGAAAGCAATGGCCATTGATTCCTTTGTGATCACCTGGACAGCAGCGTTTCTTTGAAGCCGAGTTCAATATATTGTAAGCAGCAGACTAACATCATGTCATGTTCTAGTGCATTAAATAGTTCCTCGGGTAAAATTGCTTATTGGTTTGCCTAATATGAATGATTTCCCCGATGGCATTTCATCTACTGTCCATCAGCTTATCGATGATTGTGTGATAAATATAAACTATATTCATGGTGCAATGGCATATCATGTACCCACATCGCTTTTTCCATTATTGTGTGATCTATAGGTAAGGTAAGTTGCCATCTGACGGTACTTTACAGCGCAACATAGACAAACTAAGTTCATGGTGCCCTATATGGCTTATGAATATGAATACTTCAACGAGCAAGCACACAACTCCTTTGTTACCATAAAAAGCTCTCCTTGCTGTGTATTAATAATGTTGCTTTTATAAATATTTGGGTGCTCATCTCACTAGTTTGTCATGCGATACTTAAGAGCCAGCTCTACATCGGGGTCCCTCCGCCGACCTTTGTGTACGTCTTAACAGTGTCAGTAAATTAGTCGCTTACAAAATTTGATTTAACTCAGAGCTTCTATATGCATCCATGATAGAAAATCTCATTCAACTACCCTGACAAATCGTTTCGGATCTTTACAAAACAAAGCAGCTCGTCTTATTCTTCGGTGAAAATTAATGTAAATGCTGGGGTTCTACGTGCTAGAACCCCGATCTGATTATGGGGCACGCCATAGTGAGGGACTCCCGATTAACTTTGACAACCTGGGGTTCTTTGATGTGCACGCAATGCACAGTACACGGGTACTTTTGCAATTGGCCCCCATTAAAATGTGGCCGTGGCGGCCGGGATTACATCCTGAGATTTCATGCTTAGCAGCGCAACGCCCTAACCACTAAGCCTCCACGACGAGTACCATTTTAATCTTTCCTTTTACATCGGGCGTCACAGTATCTGCTACCAAGTTTTGCTTGTAGGCACAGTCAATCACAAAATATTGTGGACCATAAAATCTCAGAAAAAACGGAAAATATCCGCAGACTGACAACGCAGCCTGGTATTTGCTTGTCGGGCCTCGAGTAGAATATGCTAACAACATTGTCGTATACTGTTTTACTGGATACTGCTACAGGCTGCTCGGAAATTGAATGTTTTCTGATATCCCTTGGACCGTAACTTTTGTGGTTGACTCTACTCTCTTCAATATTTCATAAGCGGTATTATACAATGCCCTCTAATGAAGTTTCTGCTGCTTACCGTCTATTCATATCTGCCAGGAGGGACAGCTCTTAAAAAAGGTTTTCTTTCTGGTGTGTGCACGATGTAATGTGAGCACTCATGTGTTTTGACATATAAACATCTGTAGAACCAGCTCGCATATAGAATACTTGCTATGCCTGAACATGCTTATTTGTGTAGCGCTTTTGAACAATACATAGTGATGCAATAAATGTTTTCCACGTTCAAAGTATCGGAAAGATGCTTGTCTTGCAATTTTGTCCTTTGCTTTCGGATGGCGTTAGTAATGCTTGTTAGATGTTGCATATGCTTGCCCCCCTTATTCAATAGCCTTTGGAAGTTCAAGGGTTCAATAAATGATGTTTAACTAAACCTAACCGCAAGAGCTTTTTTTTTACCTAGGACTCCCATAGAAATCCGACTGCCACGGCTGGCAATTCTACCCCTCACCTTGTGTTAGCAACAGAATGCCATAGCCACAGTGGCAGGGGAATAAATTGAAGAACAATTTGGTTGCCGACAGGCGTGTTTTTTTTCTTCTTGTCTGTATGAGGTAAAATTGAAATAAATGAGTGTGTCAGTGCAAAACAGCTGTTTGCGGCCCGTTATTAAATAAACCACATATTCTGTGTACTTGAAATGCAGAAATTTCTTTTAAAATCACACGGTGAAATGTTCTTGCAAGTAGCATGGTACTTCACTACTTATAAAGGCAGTAGTGACATAGGATATCATTATGTGGGTGTCATCATCATTATCAGCCTATATTTATGTCCACTGCAGGACGAAGGCCTCTCCTGTGACCTCTAATGACTCCTGTCTTGCGCTAGTTGATTCCAACTTGCGCCTGCAAATTTCCTAACTTCACCCGACCTAGTTTTCTGGCGTCCTCGACTGTGCTTCCCTTCTCTTGGTGTGGGTTTACACACTAATAAATGTGATCACTAACTTATTAGAAACGATATTTCGGCACACTTTACTAGCTGTGGACGTGCAAGGACTGACTATACTTAAAATATGGAATCATTCAAAGGAAGGGATGCAACTAGCTGACTTCACTGTACAGTTTTGATTTGATTTTCATTGTTGTCCTTTACACACATAGGAAGAGGCTGTTTGCCTGCTTATCGCATTGTTGCACGAGTTTTGCATGATGTTGCAGGAGGGTGCGTTGTCACTGTCCCGCTATAGCAAGCCAATAATGTTATTTATGTATAAATAATTACCGTTCAAGCAAGGGTTAATAAGGTGCAGTAAGGATACATAGTCCGCAACGCATTGAAGGTTTTTTGGTTGCTGTACAGGAAAAGCAAAAAAAAAAGATTCTCGATCAGAGAAGAGATACAACTTAACGTGGACGAAATCTTCGAAAAAAGATTGACGGCGCTGCTTATCCAAGGCAGGGAGGTAAATATGCTATCGTAGAAAATTCATTACAATAGCCTGTACGCTTGGCATGTGAAATAAATAAGCAGCTGAAGTAAGATAACCTTTCAAGATGCATCGGTAAATTTACGTGTGACAGGAACTAACGGTCGCGCGTTCAGCGCAATGTTGAAACTTCGGGTACTTTGGCGTCTTGTCATCTGACCATGCCGAAGTTACCATTATTTGAATTGCTCCGTGTGCGCGATTTCTGAATGGTAATAAAAAATTTCGCAGTTTCGCCCGAAGGCGAAGCATCAATTACGATAGCAAATTAGTAGAGAGCTATTAGGAGTAGTGATGCTAGTTTTGTGGGCTGCATAAACTTGGACACATTCGCTTACTAACTGAATTAACAAGCGTGGTGTCAGCGCGCACAAGCAAACATGAACAGATCACACTTGATGACCGGAGACAACCACTGTCAAAACGCTGGCAGCAAGCGCAGCCGCTGCAGCGAGCGAAGGTTCGTGCGGTCTACGGCTTCAACGGAAACTGAGCGGCCGAATGCACAGCGCATACAAATGTCAGAGCCGTGTGGAGATCGCTTTCAATATACGGTGCGGGCGACCGCCGCAGCCGGGCAAGTACAAGCACAGTTGTTGGCAGAGTAGAAGCTGCCCCCCCCCCTCCATCCCGCACTGCCTTTCCGCTTTCCTCCTTTCGCGTGCGAGACGGAGTCGTCAGTTGCCCTTGCGCCCGGTTGCAAGATACGCATTTGGTGCCGATGCACAGCGTCGCCGTGATAGCGCGCGTTCACTCGCACATACGGCGTGCGGCAACGATTTTATCACCCTTGGACTTTATACAGAACCTCACGCCGACGGCAACGACGACACCGACGACGACGCCGATGAAGACGGCAGAAATCCGCTTGAAGTGTCCATATAATTGCTATCGCAATAACATTAAGAAAATTGTGAGAACCCCAAAAGGCCATTTCGTCCCGTGGGGATCGAACAGCTCATAGTATTGGCAATTCGCGAAGGTGTGTCTATAGTATACGACGCAAATGTAAAAATACACCTCGTTTGCTACGTAGCGCATCAACGAACCCATAGAAATGAGAGAACGGAATATGCAATACATGTTCTTTATTCTCTCTTCGCGTACGTACCTTATGCCGCAATCTACGCCTCCGCGCATTGCACTTGTTGATCAGACGCCTTTTCCCAAAACAAACCGCGAAATAGCTCTCGGACGCAACTTCGACGAAAAATCGCTGCGATCGCTAGACATGCGACCAACCAGTTGTTCGCAGTCGGAAGGGGGGGGGGGGCGGGCACTGCGAGTGCGATTTCCGACAGAAATCCTACTTCCGGTGCGATGCAAATCACATCATGTGAAACAACCTTTATTGCATGCCTCATCTGGCGATTCCGGTGCGCCATTCAAGCCTTCCTATATCTCAAGCGTATCCTTTACTATGACTGGATCGGCCACTAGCCACCGAAGGGGCTCCGGAGTGACTCCTATAGCTTCACTGACGCTTCCGCTTGGTCCGCTTGCTTGTTTACACATTGACCATGTTGCATGTCCAGACAGGTTGCTCAGAATCGCGGTAACAACTAGTTTCTCAAGCACCCGGATCCTCTGAGCACGAACTTGGATGCGACAAACGCAGTTTATATTGACGACACGGCTGAGGGACCACCAGCTGATCGGAGTCAGTTTCTCTGCGCTCCGTACACTTTTGCTGCAGTGCAACGCCTTTCTCTTGAAAGCCTATGTAATTTCGCGCAGCGCCTTTGCTTGGTAGAAGGAAGAGCGCCCTTTCAGCTGCAAAACAGCTCTTGCACACGGGAAATTCTTGAGGCATGAGCTAACCATAAAAAGATTGTTCTTCAAATAACATACAAACAAACTGCCAGTAAAAGCATCACTGAGAGAAAAAGGTCTGTTCGAACTCTGGACGACAACCGTCTACTCTGCAAAAAACCTGATACCAATTGACCATGCTTTCTAGAATGCTGGGACCCAGTCTTGCAGTGGGACATTCTACAAAGGACTGTTAAAAAGGGCTACCACTCGATCCGTACGGCATCAGGTTTTTACCAGTTGATACCACGGAAATACTCTATGGCGAAATTTTGCTCCGTATTATCCATAGCCTGTGGAAAACGCATATGCAGATTCCACATGCTGTTGTCAATATACCCTCAGTACGTCAAAATTTCATAGAACGTGTTGTGCTGTAGAGGCACGTGTATATGGACAACTGCCTGCATGAACTGCCTGATTGGATTACAGTGTTACATGATGACTTGGTTGTATTGAAGAAATTTGAATGCGGTTGCGACAGGAAAGATAGGCTCGTGTTTAATAAGTGTAGACTGTTTTGGCAAAACCGGCAATAGAAAAAGTGTTCGTGGCCTAAGAGAAAGAATCGGGCTTCTATGCTAGAGATGGCCTTTCGTTCGAGTCCAGCTGTCGGGCAATACATTTGTGTTTATATATATATATATATATATATATATATATATATATATAGTGCTTCTTGCCAATTACTGCATCCTAAATATTTTAAATATCGTGTCATTACCTCTCAATGCAAGCTTCATTTCATAGTACACCTCATGTCATTGCCATGATTTTAGTACATGTATATTTTATGCAATTTACAGCGTATATTTTTAGGCTCTTTTACAGCCACGCTTCATATACTTCTCAGAATTCATCGCTCCACTGCACACTCACAAACACTGGCATGGCGCTCTTTGGCCATAACTGGCCCTTGCGCCATAAAACACCACACATCATATATATATATATATATATATATATATATATATATATATATATATATATATATATATAAAGGGACTGCACTGCACGGATGACGACCAGGTCGTGGGCACGGCGGAAGCACCGAGACCATGCGTCTCACGAATACCTTCTTCTTTATTGTGCAGGTGAGGCAAGACCATTTGGTTCATTCTTACCATAGCAACAACGTATGCCGCTTGCTTCTGCCGTGCCCACGGTCCATTCTTGCTCTTACATTGATGATGTATGATTGTTTTGCTAATTTGTTACCGTGTTGGGGAGACATTGAGTCTAATGCGGGTCCTTCTACTGAAGACATTCTTAAAATCATACGCGACGACCTACGAAACCTCAAGCAAACGACGAACAGTAAACTTAGAGAGTCTACCGACAAATTGAACGCCATTGACAGGAAATTGGATAACATAGCTTTAACGGTCACCAAATATACAAGTAAAGTTGATGCCTTGCAAGAGACGTTTGACAGCTTGCTTTTGAAGATTGACGACCTCGAGAACCGAAGCAGACGCAGTAAGCTCATCATTTTTGGAGTAAAGGAAGCAAAAGGGGAGCGAATTGCCTCTCTTGAGCGGACAGTATCGAAAGATGCCCTTGAGGACCTGCTGAAGCTGCCCAACGTGGACATTGGACGAATCCACAGAATCGGTAGGCCAACACAGAATAAGTGTCGTCCAGTTATTCTCAAACTTGTTGATGGGAGAGACAAATTTAGGATTTTGAAAAAAATGTGGTCAATTGCGAGATACAGAATTCAGTATTTCGGAGGACTTATCGCCTAGGGTGCAGTCTATTCGTAAGAAGCTTTGGGCAAGTACCAAAGTAAACAGGTCCAGTGGGGTTAAGGTCAACCTTGTTTTCGACAAGGTTAGAATCAATGGAACCTCTTACTTTTGGAATGAGGCGCGGAACGAACTTGTTCAATCTACTAGTCGAAGACCACGCTCTTGGGATGACTGCACCCGAAATTGCAATCCAAACAACCCCCGAACACAGAAAATAGTTTCTCATGACTGAAGAGCTTTATCCTCAATGAATGTCAACGCTAGAAGCATTGTAAATAAAAATGACGATCTGGAAGGTTTACTCATTGCTTATGATCCCGACATCACCGTAGTAACAGAGCATTGGCTTCACGATAGCATAGATGACACAGATGTTGTACCTGTAACGCATGAAATTATCCGGCATGATCGCTGTTCAAGAGGGGGAGGAGTGGCGCTACTGATGAAGAAAGGCATTCAGTATATGCTGGTCCCACACATTAAGCAGATTGAAATGGTGTGGATAGCTGCCAAACTTTCCTGCCAAAACGCACTTATTGGAGCTCTCTATAGACCACCCAATGCTGACATCTCTATGTTGGAGGCACTACACGACTTTCTGTACGACAACAAAAAGCGCTACAGTTGCGTTATAATGAGTGGCGACTTTAACATGTCTAATATAGATTGGGACTTGCTGTGTGCTACTTCGACATGCCAACACGCGGATCTGTTGCTAGATATCGCATATGCCTTCGATCTACACCAGGTGTAGTGCATATCCCAACGCGCCAGACTGCGGTATCAAGTTCGATTCTTGACCTCGTCTTCATGTCCGAAAACGTCAGTCCGCTAGGTTATACTGTCGATATCGTGCCCCGTATATCGGACCATTTGTCTGTCCTTTTTAAAAGCCAGCTGTGGCGTAAAGCTGAGCGCAGCAAGCTAAGGCCCTACTATGATTTCAATAATGCCGACGATGTAAGCATATTAGACTTCCTGGAACAAGACTATGATTTCTTTTTACAGTGTCACAAGAACTTTACAACCATTAAAAGTATGTGGCTGCACTTCAGATGTGCGGTGCGTCATTGCATGAATAAATACATCCCGAACAAAACACAAGAGCAAACGACGAAGACCCTGAATAACGCGTGAAATCCTTCACCTAAAGCGGCGCGTAAAACGACTATCGTCTAAAAACCTGAAAGATAGCGGCACCTTGGTTATGCTGCGTTCGGATTTGCGCTCAAAAATAAAATCGTCCAGATTCACTTTTTTAACGTCAAAAAGCACAACTTCCTTTGCAGCGACACGAGAAAGTTTTGGCTTCATTTGACACAAAAGAAGGGACCAGGTAATAAATTGAAAATACACGATAAGAACGTCACTGACCCAACCTGTATATCAACGACCTACAATGCCGTTTCGTCCGTTTTTCTGCGCAGTGCCGATGACAATATAGATATCAGCAACGCAACTATGTAAGAACTTCTAGAGCTACTAATCACAGAAGAAGGTATTTTTTCAGCATTGCTTAGCTTAGACATTAGGAAATCTTCGGGAGCCGACGAAATCCCAAATGCATTCTTTTAGTTACGCGGAGTGGTGTGCCAAGTATCTTTATAATATTTTTAGCGAAAGTTTGCAGAAAGGAGAAGTTCCTTCTGTCTGGAAAATAGGTAAAATTACACCGATACACAAGACTGGCGATTAGCTCACAGTAACAAATTATCGCCCGATGTCGTTGTTGTGCACAGCTAGCAAGTTATTTGAACATTTTCTTTTCAAACATTTAAGCAGCTTCCTAGAAGGCAACAATTTTTTCTTGAACAGTCAGCACGGATTCAGGCGTGGCCTTTCAACAGTGACACGGTTACTTCATATTACTAGTGATTTGTTTGCAGTTCTTGATAATAGTGGCCAGGTCGACATAATGTTTCCAGACTTTGAAAAAGCCTTTGACCGCGTGTCGCATTCCAAAATGATATTAAAACTAACGCATCTCTTTAGAAATGAGCGTATTCTGCGGTGGCTTGACTTTTACCAAACGCAACGCCAACAATATGTTCAAATAGGTGACTCTAAATCATCAATGGCTCCAGTCCTTTCAGGCGTTCCTCAAGGGTCCGTCCTTGGACCACTACTTTTTCTTGTATATCTAAATGATCTCTCGTTTGACACTGCCGTACGATGTCAATTTTGCGGATGACTGCGTTGTTTATCATGCCATTCAAGCTAAAGATGACCAATTACTCTTAATCAATTCTCTAACATCAATTTCTAACTGGTTCAGACCTGGAAAATGAGCCAAAATATCCCTAAGTGCTCCCAAATGACCGTAACAAAAAAGAAAATCCACTATCGCATGGATACAAAATTAACGACGTTGGCATTACGCTTGTCTATACGTTTAAATATCTGTGGATTGAAATATCTCGCGATTTAATATGGAGTGCTCACATTCAAAACATAGTTTCGTCAGCCTCAAAAAGACTTTGGTTACTTCGGCAACGTCTGAAGCACTGTACAAGCAAAACAAAACTAGTTGGTTATACTAACCTGGTGCGTCCACTACTTGAATATGGTGATGTCGTTTGGGACCTGCACACCAAGACTGGTACAGATAAGCTGGAAAAAGTACAAAAAAGAGCACTCAGATTCATTTTTAATGCCTACGGAAGAGAGGTGCCACTATCCGATCTCCGTTCAAGGGCTGGTCTTCCAACACTGGAGGAACGCCTTAAGTTACGCCATCTGAAGATCCTTTAACAATAGTCAACGGCCAAACTGAAATGAATTTTGAGAAATACTTACAGTTTAACACGTGTAAAAGTACCCGCGGAAAGCACGAACTAACCCTTATTGTACCCCAGGCTAGAACTGTCGCTTATCAATTTTAATGTTTTGCCTAGAACCATAAGAAACTGGAACAGGCTTTCACAAGAGGTAACGAACAAGCGTACTGTCGACTCTTTCTTATCAGCTATTTCTCAGTTCTGAGCGAAGCACGCAATTCCTTTCGTACCGAAATTTTATATTCAACTCGTGTCTTTAGTTTCGCAGATATTGTTCTGCGCAGTGGCGTACAAGTCTGATCTGTGTTGCACTGTGTATGAGCTGGCTGTGTTCGAATTTTATTTCGACATTTTAGCTTCTTGTACAGACAGACAGACAGACAGACAGACATGAACTTTATTTGGTCCTGAGGAACTACGTGTGGACCCCCCGTGGGAAGTCCGTAGTAGTCGCTGGCCGCGTCCACGTAGGGGCAGGAAGACCGTGGTCCTCCGCCCTTTCGCAGGCCCTCTGGACAGCCTGGAGTAGTGTCCCTTTTTTTTTCTATGTACCACTCCTGCATTGGCTGCCAAAAAGCAGCTGGCAGGATTGTCAAATATATAAGTAAAAATATATATATATATATATATATATATATATATATATATAGCAAACATGCGCCACACATTTTTTTACGTTTTCTTACAGATTCCTGCCAGTACCTGTTTCGACTATCTTCAATGTTGCGCTCCTTCGGATCGCCAGTTAGTCGGTCTACCCCACGAGGCACTTGACGCTTGCTCAGACAGCTTCACGTGTCCGTTGCCAACGAATGCACTAAACGTAAATGTGTCAGCCTGCATGGACTGCTTCCTTCTCTGCTGCTCAGCGCTTACGGTACTACGCATGTTCGGGCATCTCAGAGACATGTACGTGCTCGCAACAGGATAAAGGACGGACGCCTCTGGGGTTCCACTTCAGGGTCTGGCTGCAGTATTGCCAACGCAGGCCACACATTTATCTACTTCTGAGAGGTCTGCAATGGTATGTATGTAAACGCTTTGGAAATATAAATCGTTTCTTGTTGTTGCTGGCAGACCCTCCCACATTATGAAAACCTTATTGATTCTTTCAGGCGACATCGAAACAAATCCGGGTCCCAAAACCTCGGAAATTTTGGCGGAACTGCTACCAGGACAGGCTCGTATAAGCAATAAAATATCAGCACTAGCCCCAAAAGTTGACTCTTTCGATGATCGGCTATCTAACTAGAGTCACTTGTCGCCAACACGACAGTCGTCGTTGAGCATGTACAGGAACTAGAAAATATTGTTTCTGGTCTTTCGAAGACCTTGAAAATTGGTCGCGACGGAATAACTTGGCTATTCACGGAATATATCTGAAACACCGAACGAGACATCCAATGATGTCGTGAACGTTGTTACTAACACTGCTGTTAAGCTCGGTTTGTATGCAAACGACTGTCTTGTATTAGTCTCAATGACCAGGAGATGCTGAATAACGCCTTCAATACTTTCTACAACTGGATATTATTCTGACAAATTGAAATTAAGTTCAATAAGATGGTATCTATGACTTATCGCAACGAAAAACAAGCCCTGCAATTCGTCTAATTTGAAGATGAGAAGAATTTGTGTTATGTGAACGAGTTCATGTATCTTGGAGTAAGATTAATTTTTGTTCAACATAAAATGGCACAAACACGTCAATTCAACTTGCTACATGGCACTAAAGCGTCTTTGCTGTTCAAAAAGAATACTAACACAGCAACCAAGGACTGCAAACTAGCAACTTATAAATCCCTTGTGAAGCCCGCTCTAGAATATGCATATTCATATGATCAGCGAAAAAACAGGCACGAAACACAAAAAGACGTGAAGAAGACAAGCGCCATCCTCGTCGCATCTTATGAGTTTCGTGTCTATTTTTGCACTGGTCGTATCAATATGGACTACCAACTAGCCTGGTCTCACAACTTACTAGAATATGCATCTGCTGTCTGGTCATCTCACTGAGAATTTGACGTACCAAAGCTTGAGGCTATGCAGAAGAAAGCTGTTATATTTATTTGTTATCAATATAGACGTGTATATTTTCAGGACTTGTATAATTGGAATGTAGGAGAAAGACTTGTCAGGGATATCAAACAATTTTGGAGGTATGTGAAGGGTAATGGCAAGGACATCAGATCGATACCTGCTTTGAAAAATGATTAAACAATTATTCATGATCATGAGTCTAAAGTTGATCTTTTTAGCCGTCATTTTTCAGTTGTGTTTTTGCCATCTAGCTCACGTACTGTCGCTTTTGAATTACCTGTTGAAATATATACCGCATGCCGGAAGTCACCTGTTGTGTCGATGGTATCCGTAAATTATTAAAAGATGTGAACAAGGCTAAGGCATGCGGCCCTGATGACATTCCTGCCGCTATCATAAGGAATTGTGCGGACGCGCTATGCTTTTATTACACCCGGTTGTTCCAGAAGTCCCTCAATGAAATCGACATGTCTGATGATTGGAAGTTAGCGCGAGTCGTGCCCATACATAATGAGTGGTGTGCGAAACTCCATTCAGAACTACAGACTCGTTTTCTTAACTAGTATAACCTGCGGAATTATGGAGAATGTAATATGTACTTGCGTTATGGCCATTTCCCCAAACATAATCTCCTAAGCCTCAGCCAACATGGTTCCAGGCGTGGTTTATTTTTCCATACGCAGTTGCTAGAGTTTATTCACGATTTAGCCTCGGCAATTGATAAGCAACAATTTGTGGACTGCATTTTCTTATATTTCCGTATAGCATTTAATGTAGTCGCACAGTCTCCTACTCTCAAAATTAAAAGCTTATAACTTGGATGATAAAATAATAGCGTGGATTGCCGCATATTTGTCATTGCGGAAACAGGCTGTTCTGAACGGTATAACTTCACAATATGCACCAGTTATGTCGGGAGTTCCTCAATGCTCAGTGTTGGGGCCACTATTGTTCTTGTTGTACATTAATGATAATTCAATTGGTATACAGTCTTCATTCGGAATGTTTGCCGATGATTGTGTTGTTTATAGTGCGTTAGATGCCATTTCCGACTCACAAATCCTACAGGTGACTTAAATACTGTAGCAGACTGGTGTGCGCGTTGGGACATGCCATTAAATGTAAATAAGACTGTTCACGTCACCTTCACAAGAAAACGAGCTAATCATCTGTATAGGTATAGAATTTATGATTTTACTTTAAACATAAGCAAGAAATTTAAATATCTAGGCGTCTTTTTTTACTGCTTACGATGGAACAAGCATGTTAACTATATTGCAGCATCAGTTTTGGGATTCTTGCGGTGCAATGTTAGTCACTTACCGAGTAACTTAAAAACGCAGCTGTATTTAGTCAGGTACGCTCAATACTTGAATATGGATGGTGTTTGTTGGGACCCACACACATCTGAGCTTTGAAGTAAATTAGAAAAAAATCCACAATTAGGCAGTTAGATTTGTTCTTGGTAACTATAGCCGGCAGCATAGTATGACGTAAAGCAAAGAGAAACTTAAATAGCAAGATCTGAAGGATCGTAGAAGGCATATCATATTAATAATTTTCCACAATATGTATTATTTTAAAACACATATAAATCGCGAACAATATATCTAGGCACCCCACTACATATCTAACCAACTGGACTACTGTTTGAAGGTAAGGGAATTTTCTTGTAGGGGGGTGACGTCTTCCGTTATTCCTTTTTTGTTAGAACTGTTCCAGGTTGGAACAGTTTTCTATCGAGCATTGTATACATCACATCAAATGACGCTTTTTTCCACGCATTGGAACAATTTGTTCATGTACCTAGTTCAGTTTTTAACCTTCTTGCTGTAATGCCCTACGGGGCGATGCAGCTGGGTAACTAATAAATAATAAAAAATAATAAATAATCACAAATTCTCCCCTTCTCTGCATGTTGGCCTGCTGTCGCTTGAGCCGTTGGCACAAAGACGCACGTGTGAAAGGACTATAATGTTGCAGGAACTTGTACATGCTTCTGTTTTCGTCGACGTACCTGTGACATTTGTTAGCTACTCAGCGCGTAGAACACGAACAACTGATACTTTGAAAATTGTTCTCTTGCGATCTTACTTAGATAGCGTGAAATTTTTTTAACAGCAAAGCTGTTTAAGCTGGACGTAATCCAGTGGTGTACGCAGAAAACTCCTCCGCCTAGCGATAATGTCATGGGCGTCACCTAGCAACGGAGCGCCACCTCCTCGCCCCTGCCGCCCTGCCACCTCCCCGCCCGGCCATGATGATGATGATGATGATGATTTATTGGCATCCCCTTTGAAACGGGGCGGCGACAAATAGTCACCTAGCCTGCTTGATTTAATCAGGTATACTATACATGTTCTTTATCTTGCATTTTTGTATACCTATCATTATTTTTCTTTTTCAAAAATTTACCTTGTACCGCTGCCTATGATTTTAAGAGATCAGGTCGCATCCATCTTTTCCCTACTTTTTTTCCACCAGTACTCTAATCGTCTCTTGCTGATCTCTACGGCTGATCTGTTTATGTTTCCTTCCACTTTAAACCCAAGCGCTTCTGGGAGTTGCACGTTACCTACGGTTCTCGCTGGGTGGATCCCGTCGCATTCCATTAGGATGTGCTGAGTGGTCTCTGGATCTTTACTGCAGCATACACATGTCTCATCTAATTCCGAATATTTGTTCCGATATGTTTTCGTCCTTAGGCAACCGGCTCGAGCCTCAAATAGCCACCGCTCCCGCCACAGCGCCACCTAGGGACGCCTTGCCTAACCTCCGCAGCAGCGCCGCTCACTTCTCCACCAAAGCTCTGCCTAGCTTCTCCCCACAGCCGCGCGGGGGCTAAGCTAGGCAATGACGTCATTCGAAAGTATAGAGCTCCGTGTTGCTGAGGTGCGGAGAAACACTTTGCCTCATGAGTTTGCGCCGAGCACATGGGTCGTCCGAAGAAGATCGTGACGCCCGAATAGGAGCGGCGCTTTCTTCCACTAGAGAGCGACTCTGAAGACTTCGCACCGATCCAGAGTTTCCCCAGCACCGCCACTTAAAGCCTAGAAAAGCCAAGTTAATAGAAAGGCCAAGCTAAAGCTAAGAGAGAACCAAGTTAAAGCTTATGAAAAGCCAACTTAAAGCTAGGGAAGGGCCATGCAGCTTCGCTGTTTGCTCAGACTTCGCACCACTAGTGTGAAGCTGCCCGCATTTTTTTCTTACCATTTACTATTAAATTGTGGAATAACCTCCATACTTCTTTCCGAGAATCGCCACAGGAGCGTTTTGTAATAAAGTTCTTTCACATGTAACATGTTGACTGTATGTTATATTAATGTACTTACCCACTCCTGCTTTGTCTCATATTTATGACTACAATATTTATAAATAAAGTAATATATTCATAGTGGAATATCATGGCGGCGGCGTAAATTCGCCTAGAATGTCTCTAAAATTGCTATGGCAATAAAGCCTGAGTCTCGCGTCATATATAGCGTCCTTTCCTATGCCTTCAAGTGCGAGAATGCGTGACCGTATTCGCGCGCCCGCGAACACGTCTTGGAGTTTTGTACTTTTGTCGGTGTCTTTATGAGTTGCATATTGTCATACTAAACCCACGAGACAACAACGCGGTGGCACGATCATACCTGCTAGCCGGGCGGGTAGACCAAACGTGCTTTGCTGGCTTGGTCACCCGGCGTCGGGAGACGCCTGTTGATACGCATTCAATATGTTTATATCACTTGTGTGTAGTTGTTTGGCATACGGTGCTACGAATGCACGTTGCAACATGTAAAGAGATATGACGGGGTTGCGTGTCCCTTGCGAGGAACACTACCGTCCCATATCATTACCACGCATATGCTACAAAATGCTAGAACAAGAACTTGCGTCCAATGTCTACAGCCAGAAGCCAGTAGCTCGTTCTTTACTAATAAATACGAGTTTAGGAGGAGCTTTACGTGCGGGACGCAGTTATTACAATTCACTACATATTTATACAATAATGTGGACGAGGTTCTGCAAAGTGACTATTTTTTATTACTTATCAAAAGCATTTCCCCTTGTAGCACACTGCCGTTTTATTTCAAAATTATCATCTCTTAAAGTAGGTTCGGTTACCATGTCATGCATTCGAAATTTGCTGTCAGATCACCAGCAATTCACTGTTGCCAGTATCTTTCCTCTTCTTTCTCGTATGTTACTTCAGGTGTACCGCAGGGCTGTGTTCCTGGGCCGGTACCCTTTATAATATCTTGACTTACCGAATAATATATCTTCGCACGCGGGCATTTTGCTGATGGCTGAATTCTCTACTGTTCCATTGAGCGTACTAATGATCATTTACCTCCAAAATTATCTCGAACTCATTTGCACTAGGTGTAACAATTGGCTAATGAAGCTCAAATCTCTAAGTGTAAAGTAATCTCTTTCAGCCACAAACATAGAAGCTCCACGTTTTTGAATACCTTAAAAAACAGCATAGTCTTGCATGACACACAGTACAAATATCTCGGTGTTAGCCTCACTCCAGCCCTTTCGTAGTCATCGCACATGACTTCCATGTGGGTCAACGCTTCTAGATCATCATTTGGGTGCATACTCGGCAACTGTCGTAATTCTATTAACGATGTTCGTACTTAAGCTTACTTAACCTGCGACCTCAAATCAAAGTCACTGTGTCTCTCTGGTCTCTCCATCATAATTTTTATTTGAAAAACTGCAATCAATTCAAAATATGGCTTGACCACTCACGACAGCCATTAGATAATCGTGGCGACATTGCTCTATTGCCAGTATTTCATAAATACGCCCATACACAACGCCACCACTTTTGCATCCTGAAGTTCCTCATTAAGGGTCACAGAGACTGGGAAACCAGTTCAGCGTCATGTGCGTCGATGGCCCGATACTCCTTTTTTTTCCTCCACACACCCATTCATCTTTAGAACGACCTTCCTGATATCACGATATGCTCTACTGTCCACTGGTCGTCCGAATGTTCCCTTATAGGCCCCGCAGCATGCTGTGCAATTCATGCCTTCAAATTGGACACGGCGCGGACGTATGTCCTTACAAGAAGAAATTTGTGGCCTGTGCAAAATGTGGAACTAAGCTGCCTCCCGGATCCAATGACGACACTGCTCATGACTGCGAGCTATGTTGCCGAAACTGCGGTGGAGAGCATGCAGCAAATTACCCCGATTGTCCAGTACGTCAAGAGGCTGACGAAGCGAGAAGAGAAGCTGCAAGAAGCCGCAAGCAACGCTACTTAAGCGCTATGAAGGACGAGGAACCGCATGAGCCCGCCAAGCAATCCGGGAAACCAAAGAACAAGCACCGCAGCCGCAGTAGGAGCCCCAGTAGAACCAACTGGCCTGAGCTCCCGACAAGAAACCGCTTCGAAAGACTTAGTAGCCCAGAAAAGCAACGTGATCGAAGTGCCAGCCACAGCAGAGACAACAACCAGGACAAGAGCACCGTAGCTAACAAGGGAGCTGGCAGAGAGGCCCCACGACTACACCAGAAACCAAGAGGAAACGAAGAAAAGACGAACAGGACCCCTTCAGGAACACAGACAGACAAAAGAAGTTCCCGAGAAGAGCAACCTACGTGGGTGAGTGGTTCGCATCTTTCACCAGCTGCCAAGTCTTCACCCTCACATCACACCGCTAATCCACACCCTTCCTACTGTCAGGCATTGAAAGCAGCTCAGACATCGCAATCTCAAAGGAACATAACTAGACATTCACCAACGAGTATAAAAGAGAAAGAGGGGGACACAGGTACACACCATAACAATGAAACGGAAATGGCAGAGGTCCTAAGCAGACTAGATCAAATCGTTTTTTGTAGATACTAAAATGCAGGAAAACATTTTGAACCTGCAAGCAGAAATGCAGAAAAGGGATGCTATCATAGAAAAATTAGCAGAGCAAAATGCATTAATCACAGAAAGACAAGAACAAACAGAAAGGACGATTAACCGTATCGAGACAATTCTCAACATGACGAGAAAGCGCACACAAAACCTCTCGCATTACTCACAAGATGAAACACCTAACAAGGTAGTAATTCCGGACTCGGAGAACACAAGTATCCCCAGGGAACATGACACCCAACATGAATAGCGGTATCGGAAATAAAAGAAGCTATCCAACTGAAAATAAAATAATAATCTGGCAATGGAACTGCAGAGGTTTCAGAAAGAAAAAGGCGCTGCTGTTGCAGCTAATTGGAAAGGAATCTAGACCACCTGATATAATTATGGTGCAGGAATCAAACGGGATAACAACCATACCAGGATACCAACTTTTTCAGCAACCCAGTATTAAAAGAAAATGTAGGAAGGCAACAAATAACATTTATGCACCAGGCATGACTGTAACTTACGTTAAGAATGAATTAGCGGCGGTACAGCTCGACACGGCAGGGGGCAATACAGAGGAGCAAGAATACGTAACGATAAAGTGCAGAATCCCGAAGAGGACACAGGAAATAATTTTCATAAATGCTTACTGGCTTCCCAACAAGGCAAATAACAACATTCAGTGGCTCGAGAAACACTTAAGGGGCCTAAAAAAATACCCCATTCTCTTAGCGGGGAACTTCAACAGTCCAAGTAAAGCTTGGGGATATGACTGGACGGCACCGAATGGCAGAAAGTTAGAATACGTTATGAATAACGTACAGTTTACTCTGTTAAATGATACCACGATTGCTACTAGAACAGGCAACAGCGTCGAGAAAGACACGAACCCGGACTTAACATGGTTCAGAGGACCCATGAATGCTGTGTGGGAGAACAGCCTAGAGAACATGGGAAGCGATCATTTTATCCTTACAACGCAGCTTATAGTGAAAAAAGGACGAACCGAAAACAGAACTCTTAGAAAAACAAAGATTACTAAATGGGACGATATGCGAGCTCGACTATTACAGAGAGACCCAGGGGATGACTTAGATACTTGGGTAGAAGATATCAAATCTGTGTACAAAAAGACCACTAAGGAAATAGGAAGAGATGAAGATCACCCCTATGTTGACTCCCATCTCTTAAATCTCTGGGACAAGCGCCACAGGTTAATCAACAAATACAAAAAGAATAAATTAAACAAAGCATTACGCAAGACAATTCAAAGAATCACAATAGAAGCACAAGATTATGCCCAGGAATTAGCCAACGAGAACTGGCTTCAAACATGTGATCAGCTTAACGGACAGCTGCATACTCCGAAGGTTTGGCAAATATTGAGGACCCTTCTAGGCCAGGCAAAACCAAGGCACGCGATAACTAAACTGCAAATGTTGGAAAATAAAAATGCAGAGGAGCTCGCTGTAGAATTTTTGCATACCTTTTTTCCAATCAAAAGCGACGATCATTCCTTACCAGATTACGACGAGTCTGGTAACGACAATTCCCAAGGCATCAACTCGCCTTTTTCCCTTCGTGAATTACATGCCGCCATGCAGAGCTTAAAACGGAACACTCCCCCTGGAGCAGATGGAATCACGTACGCAATGTTGAGAAACTTACCAGATAATTATCAAGAGGCTCTGCTGGAACATATAAGCAAAGCATGGGAACAACGCGTAATTCCAAAACAATGGAAAGAGGCAGTAGTAATACCAATTCCTAAGACAGGAAAACCATCCGACAAAGTATCCAATTTTAGGCCCATATCATTAACCTCCTGTATAGGAAAATTAATGGAGAAGATGGTTTTAGAACGTGTTGAGTGGCACCTGGAAGGCCTTCAACTTTTACCCGAGACAATGATAGGCTTCAGAAAACATGTTAGCACTCAGGACGCTATGCTGAGGATAAAAAACCAGGTGTTCGATTTACCAAGTACAGCTCAGCTAAGAACAATCGTAGGGGTCGATATGCAACGAGCTTTTGATAGTGTCACCCACCGCGCAATTCTAGAAAACCTCAAGGAGACTAAACCTGGGCCTAGAGTATACAACTATGTTAAGGACTTCCTAAGTGAAAGGACGGTTAAAGTGTAACTTGATGAATATGTGTCACCTAGCCATCCAATCACGCGCGGAACACCCCAAGGTTCTATTCTCTCGCCGACTTTATTTAACATTGCGATGATGAAGCTACCCGCATTACTAGAACAAATACCAAACCTAGAACATAATCTGTACGCCGATGATATAACTATTTGGTGCTGTCGAGGATCACCAGGATGGCAAGAACACATTATTCAATGTGGACTAGATACTATACGTGACTACGCCGAAACACTAGGGCTAGAATGTTCCCCTCAGAAATCAGAATATATTGTCATTAGTGAAGACGTTAGCAATCGAGCCGAAGAATATAAAAATTTAATCAAACTTCGAATGAAAGACGCAGTCTTACCCCGCAAGAATACCATAAGAATCCTCGGTTTTTTTCTACAGGACAATGGTAAAGCATCAACATGGGTGCAAAAGCTGACCGTACAACTGGAACAGATCCTTGCAATGATACGTAGAATAACTAGACAAAGGAGAGGAATGAAAGAACATGAACTTCGTAAGGTTATAGAAGCCTTGATCTTTTCTAGGATAATGTACTATCTACCATACGCTAAGATAACCAGCACTCAGCGCAAAAAGATAGACATTATAATTAGAAAGTGTGCTAGACTTGCCCTGGGAGTTCCTAAGTTTGCACCTAACCATAAAATTGAAGCAACCGGCCTCTTTAACTCACTAGAAGACAGAATAGACATGCACAATCAAGCACAAATACAGAGACTTAAATCATCTAATCAGGGTCGACGAATACTGAATAGATTGGGATACGAAACCGCTAACTTACCCCCAATTCCCCCGAAACTACCACCATGGGATGATCTGCCAAGGATAACCGTAGATCCCATTCCAAAAAATATGCACCCGGAAAAGAATCGAAATAGGCGCTCAAAAAGAACAAGTGTAATGCAGAGAACAGAGGATAAAAGCACGTACTACACAGATGCCAGTCATAATGCCGAAATCAGCAAAGCAGCGGTCGTGGGCCATGACTCGACGCTTGTGAAAAATTACTTGGGAGTCCCAACGCCTCACGACGCGGAATTGCTGGCAGTAATGCTCGCCATAACGGAAATGACACACACATCTGACACGATCACAATCCGAACAGACAGTCAAAGCGCTTGCAGAGACATTCAAAATGATCATCTTCCTTACCACATACGCACAAAGCTCCACATGTACATGCATGCTCACCCCCTTCTACGCATACGCATACAATGGGTTCCAGGCCATCAAGGATTGCGGGGAAATGTAAGAGCACACCAGCTCACCCGCGCAGAAAATCCGGGACCTCCTATCCTTTGGCCTGTTGAAGATACTTACAACCCCAGAGAAGAGCAGAAGATGCAGCGGAAAGAAAGGATACGTATTTTGAAGTCTCGCAGGGAAGCATCAACAATTCTCAACACACCATCCTACACGCATTCGAGAGAGGACGCCTCAATCATACGAAAAGCACAAACACACACATTACTCACACCACACTATACGCATTATATTAACAGGGAACCAGGCTGCCCCACTTGTAAACAGTGCGGGGCCTATCCATCAAATAAACACAACTTGTGGGAGTGCCCTGAAAACGCCATCTTGAAAAAGACAATACTTTCCAAATTACCACACAACCAGCGTCCTGGCAGCTGGGAGGAGTGGACCACTCCCCCACGAAGGTTTGAAAAACTATGGTGGCCGCTTCTGGTGCAGCACGTCAAGAACGTTCTGGGCCAGGAGGCATGAGCCTACCAGGAGGCCCGGACTTCGGCTTTAGTTCCTTCGGGGCTAATAAATGTTATTTCTCTCTCTCTTCCTGATATCAGAGCCTCCGAGAGAGACCAAGACAAACTCCGTCATTTACTAATCATGTATTTTTACAATGATTCGACATAATTGCACGTCTAAGCAGTTCCTTTATTTATTTTTTTCTTGGGGGAGGGGTAGAGGGCCTTCTTTTGGTGTTGTTTTGTAGATCTCTTCTTCGTGAGTTTATTGTATTATAGTTGTGTGTTGGCCACTAAATATTGTTCGAGTCGCAAAATGTAACTGTATGCTCGCTTTTCTTTACTCTTTTATATTTTTCTAATTTTAAAAGGGTATCGAAGACCGCTGTCCTGCGTTTTGCGCGGTCCTTCTTTGTTCTACTGCTTCATAAACGTATGCGCCACGCTTGCGCATCTTATCTGTTACTATTGTTTTTTTATTGCGATAGCAATTATATGGACACTTCAATCGGATTTCTGCCGTCGGCGTCGCCGTCGTCGTCGCTGTCGCCGTGAGGTTCCGTATAGATAAAATCTTCACCGCGCGCCGTATGCCCGAGCGGAAGCGTGCGGGGACGCGCGCTATCACGGAGAGCGAACGCACTCAATCTCCCACGCGCAAGCAAGGAAGCGGGAAGCAAGCGCCGGAGGGAGCGGGGGGGGGGCACTTCTACTCTGCCAACAACCGCGCTCGTCGCTCGACCGCACCGCAGCGTCTCTTATCTCTCCCACGTGCAAGCAAGGAAGCGGGAAGCCACCGCCGGAGGGAGCGGGGGGGGGGGCACTTCTACTCTGCCAACAACCGCGCTCGTCGCTCGCCGCACCGTCTCTTATCTCCACACGGCTCTGACCTTTGTGCACTGTGCATTCGCCGCTCAGTTTCTGTTGAAGCGATAGACCGCACGTACCTTCGCCCGCTGCAGCGTATGCGCTTGCTGCCAGCGTTTTGACAGTCGTTGTCTGCAGTCATTCAGTGTGATCTATTCATGTTTGTTTGTGCGCGCTCACACCACGCTTGTTCATTCAGTTAGTAATAGTCGGGCCACATTTTCCAACGCACGCTACACATGCAATGCTGCCCGGATCGGCAGTGCAGCGCTACAGGTGTGTCCCTTCGCACGCGCTGCCCACGGGAAGCACTTCTCATCAACACCACCGTTTCACACGCGCCTTCTGGTGGTCATCGAGTCTCTCTTCATGTCGGTCTACTTACGCCGCAGCACAACCGCTTACTTAATCAGCTCATGTTTACTACAATTCATATTGCTACCAATGCCGCTCACCTTACTTCGTATGACATTGCTGCGTTGCTATCGCATTCATTGCTTCGCCGTTAGGGCGAAACTGTGACATTTTTTTAAAACTGCTCTTATTATAACAGTTTCAAATAACGACTTCTGTATATCGTAGGTTATTTGCGTTTTATTGTTGCTATTTATGTATTGAGGAGCTACTACCGGTATTTCTATTAGTGCGTTTTTGTCCTCTTGATCCCCCTTTACACAATGCCTGTAGGGGCGTGTGAGGCACTTCGAAATAAAATAAATAAACGAATAAATAAATTAGTAACAGCAATTGCTCAGCGAGTATTTTAAATTATTCATTGACGAGTGTCTGCAGAGCACAGCTTGACTAATACTAATGTCAATTGCTCGTTGCCTTTCTTTATTGACGTGAACCGCATTTAAAATAGCTTACAGGGGGTGGCTTGTAAAAACCACTAGTAACGTAAACATGTTATGTCATTGGCGCTCATACCTTTGCAACCGTACCACCCACGCACCGTACTTGAGTATCTTCGTGTAGAAGAGAGAAACCAGTACTCGATCGTGCATGTGTCACGTGCACAGGTTATTTCGTTGTCGTGCCACGCATGACGCAATTGAAGCTAAATTTAGTCTCGCGCGCGGCGTTCACAAAGGTGCAGCTTAGCAGTACGCTTGTCCATCCGAGCAGGATTGGCCGCGTTTGAAAGAGCTCGCTACGCCACAGTAGGTATACATTATCAAGCTGAAACTGGTGCTCATCAGGAGTTAATTATCAGACCTTGAAATGTGCAGATAGCATAAATTTCAAGCTCGGTCAGCCACGGCCCCTTAGCGTTCGAGACGTAGGGCCCGTAAACGGCATGAAGGGCCTCGGCGACTAGACTAAGGAATATCGATCACTTTTTAGCACGGCGAAACGTGTCCGCCTCCACCGGGTGCCCAAGTGCAGCAGATTCAGGAAAGCGCTGCAACCCCAACCATCTACGAGTCCGGCGGGCTCGAGTGGTGCAGGGCAGTATCGGGCAACACTAGCAAGGGGTCATGTCAATAACCTAGAGCTCAAACACCCTCTGACAAAAAAAGACGTAAACGGACTCATTACGAATAGGGGGCGAACAGTATTGCAAAATTAGGCAGTAATATTGCACTAGCTGTAACATAATCTAGCCGTGTAACCTTGGAAATGTGTAGAAATAACATTAGAAATGTGTGAATGAACTTGTGCATTTGACTGCCTCATTTTTGCACCTTAGTGGTCATACACAGTCTGCAGCTCGCGCAAGACGTTTCACGTTCCCCGCTGCGGCTGCGTGCTTAAGCCTACGCGCTTGCTTTTTGACTGTATGTGGCATTATTTTTTCTGCCCTTTTCAAGCTTTGAGATCCTTAATAACGTAGCTTGTTGCAGTTACCATGGAAATCAAGCGCTAGGATTCTTCAGTCTGTATTTCATGAAAATTCTGGGATATATGAATTTCTGAATAACTGTATTCATCTGGCGCATGGGCTCTTTATTATAGGGGGTGATAATTTTTGTTTACCGGAAATTGAAAAATCGCCTGTGGCAGATAGCACAATTCTAGTCCTTGAGCTAGATTATTTGAAGAGGCGACCATATTACCTAGCGCGAGAAACTTCTTCTTTTGGGGGTTTTACGTGCCAAAACCAGTTTTGATTATGAGGCACGCCGTAGTGGAGGGCTCCGGATCAAGTTTGACCACCTGGGGTTCTTTAACGTGCACTACAACGCAAGCACACGGGCGTTTTTGCATTTCGCCTCCATCGAAATGCGGCCGCCGCGTCCGGGATTCGATGCTGTGATCTCGTGCTCGGCAGCACAACGCCTTAGCTGACTGATCCACCGCGGCGGGTTAACCAGCGGGTGAAAGTGTGGGACGAAATATAAAGGCATCACAGTTACTTTTGTGCTTCAATGCATACAAGCATGAACACTCGACCGCTCCACCGACATTCCGCAAATGAATTCTAAGTGGATAAACGTTGCAAACTCATCGTCTGCATTTCGTAAAGTGCAATATGTGCCGTAAAGTAATTGATTAAGAACTTCATTAGTAAAGTATTGAACTCCGTGAAGATGTGTGTCTATTACTCGTGCAAGTAATGTGCGCCTCTCTGAATAATCCAGCTCAAGGACGAGAATTACGTTATTTGCCACAGGCGAGATTTAAAAATTCCGGAAACATAAAAATGATCACTCAGTATATGTTAAAATGAAATTTTAGCATGCTCCGTTTTTTTTTGTTCAATAATGCATGTGTATAATTTTAATGTCCCGTACAAAACAAAAAGAGGAACTAAAGAGAGAGAAGCAGAAGAAGAAGATCGAATGAAAACAGTAAGCAGATGATCAGACTCGGATCCTTTATTTACCATTTGGCGCAGCCCGACAGGATGTGGATAGAAGTACTAATTGGTACTACTACAGCGATACAACCGTACGTCACGTCATACCAAGCCAAAGATAAAGAACAAGTCGAAGTTCAGGATACAGCGATGCCACCGAGCCTGCTCCAGTTCATCGAAAGTAAGGGTAAAGTAAGCGAGGCGGACCTCATCAGCCGATATATGTGAAAGATCAATATCAAAATGTTCGACTATGAAAAGCACTTCAAACCGTTATCAAGTAGCAAGCCCTTTCGAAATGACAATAGCCAGGACATTAGTATGGTTATGGAGCAGATGTTGAAAGTGCAGGTGTCACAAATTGAGCATCATGGGCTTGCTTTGCTAACAGACTCTGCGCGCTAACACTGGTCTCAAAGCTGAATTAGTGAAGCCGGACATGTTCGATGGGACGTCCGCGTCGGCAACAACTTGGCTAAAGTTCTTTGAATACGCTTATGACAAGAACGGCTGGGTGACGTCACAGGATAAAGTGCATAATATGAGGTTGTTCCTTGTACACACTAACAAGAAATGGTATGAGCTCCGCATAAGACCACCAGGACGACGCCTGGAATCACTGGAAAGCAAGTTTTATCCCGGCTTTTGATCAACACCCGGTTGACCGATGGGACAAAGCAATATTTTTCAAACAACGCCCAAGTTCACTCATTGACTATTTCTACGAGAAGAAACGGCTGTTACTATTATCAGATCCTACTTTGCCTGAGTCCTCCTTTGTGCGGCTATTCATTCACGGTATGACAAAGGAATACCAAAGGCAAGTGCAAATAAGGTCGCCCAAGAAAGTTGAAGACCTACGGGGTGCTTTAAGGACGTTTGCCTTGACACACCTGGGGCCGTTGCAGAGCATAATTGGACCCATTGAGCCAGAGTTCATCCGGATAATACAGCGACAGCGATGACAGCATCCACCAGAAGCACAGCTTCTCACTATTACCCTGGCAACAGAGACGTCAAGGAGACAAAAACGAATAAACGTGGGTGCAAGCCCTACACCTGTAACTTGATTCGATCAAACGTTTTGCAAAGGACACTGCTTAATAACGGAAATGTACGTAAGTGCTCTAGTCGACACAGGAGCTTCAGTGAGTTTGATTATTCAAACCATGCTGAAGGCAGATGACATGCGACTAGGTAAAGTGGTAACGGTTAAGAGATATGATGGATCATTTCGAACACTGCACACCTGGACAAGAATCAATAAACATTTGGCTGGGGAGAACTACACAGTAGAAGCGCTGGTTATGCGTGATGTCGAATTCTCGTTTATACTGTCAAGACCCGGCATGAAGAAGCTACAAATGAACCTTTCTTGGAATGATGAAGCTACTCTAGACTCCCTGGTTTCAAGTGGCTACACACCACCACAGATGAGGACTGCAAAATGGACAATTTTTCCCGAACTTATATGCCTCGATACATATCCACCTACAGCTTCTTTATCTGAAGCACCTTTTCAACTTCGTGACGCGACTATTGTGCGGGAGAGAGCCTACAGGATTTCTCATGAAAGAAAACATGGCTGAAACAAGAGCTGCAACAAATTCTGAACGCTGGAATAAGGCCCTCAACGTCACCTTTTGTGTCTCCTATAATTATTGTCCCTAAAGAAGATGATTCACTTCGAAGTCGTTCATCTCGATTTCGTTGAAATCAAAAAGGAAGGGGAGGGTGGGCGCCGCACTCAGTCTTTTATAGTGGCTGTTGACCAGTGCACACGAATGGCGGCTGCCAAACCAAGGAGAGAAGATGCAAACAGTGTGGTTGCACTGATGGAATGATGGGCATTTAGACACACCAAGGTGATTGTTTCTGATAATGAACCTGCATTCCGCAGCGAGAGGCTCCGTCAGTGGGCAGCAAGAAAGGGTATTACTTTGAGATTTTCAGCACCATACCAACCGGAAGCAAATGCCCTAGCGGAACGCCTCATACGTGACTTGAAGACCTTCATTTCTATATACGCAGAATTTCGTGGAAGGTGGAAGTGTGCTCTTGAGGCAGTGGTTAGGCATCACAATCAATCTCACAAAGCTGGACTTGGCTGTAGCCCTCAGTTTGCTGCCTTTCAGAAGATGACGTGGTTATCAGCAGATTATGAACTTGGCATAGTAGGGATAATCCATATTCAAGAACGCAGGAAGACGTCCGAGGAATACAATAGGTATAAATGTACAATGAACAAACACTACGACTCGCGCCATGCAACTGACATGTCCAACATACAACCTGGAGACATGGTCCTAGTACAAAAAGATCTTCATCGTTCGAAGAATACTTTCACGGGCCCTTATGTTGTCCTCAAAACGGTGAAGCAGCAAGGTATACTCAAGTCGGTGCACTTTGAAATACCAGCAGGCAAGACAAGTTACAACTGTAGGTAACCTAATGCCTTACAATTCGCGGAAGGATGGCAGTAAGAGACCCGGAGGATGTAATGTTGTGGATCTTGTTGGATCGCTAAAAAGAAGAAGAGGAAAAAGTAAAGAGAGAAAAGTAGAAGATCAAATGAAAACAGTAAACAGTTCATCAGTCTCGGATCCTTTATTTTACACAATGACGAATTGTCTTGATGTAAGTTTTAGTCATTGCAAAAAAAGTTTTGATTTCATTGGGAATTGTTTGTGCGAGTTCTACTCATTAATGGCTGCGTTTGATGTTGATTGTGTTTACTAAGCATTTCAGTTATACATGATGCTCAAGCGTAGCACTAGTGATAGATTTTTAATAAAATATAGCTTTTTCATTAGGAGTTGATTTCATGCGCTTTACGAAATAAAGCCATGGCCTGGCCGCCTCTCAAGAGGCACCCATATATTTTAAATTTTTTTCTTTTTTCTGGCATTTTTTCGATGTCCTTTTTATTTTGGTACTGAGGATCATTCCTGCATACTCGTGGCGGCATTATGGGTTATTCATTTTCGTGGACATGTCCGCTTTCGTGTGACTTCATGGGGGATACATTGCTCTCCAAAGGAAACAGTATGATTGGCACTGCGCCAGGAACTCTGCTGCACTAGGTGCCGACGCTTTGACTCACAGAAACCTGCGAAAATGAGTTTCAGATGACTCTAAGCCTTTCAAGACGACTTCTGCACCATCTTTTCTTATGACGTCTTAAAAGCGTTTAGAAATCAGGGTCGAATTCACAAAAATTTCGTACGCTAAAATTGTTCGTAAGAAAGAATTTCAGCCAATCCAGATGCAAGAGATTTCATTATCTGAGGCGGCCGACCAATGGCGAAGATCACTTACGAAAGAAAAGCTTAGTGAATCTGGCCCCAGGTATCAATAGTGCTGGCAAATAGGTTTTTTTAGTCCTTTTCCCATCTTACTTTTAGACCAGCGTTTTGAAAACGTATTCAAGACGCGCTCTACATTGTTTGAGATGTGTAATAAAGCCGGACGGCAGCGGACTTACACGACGCTCGTACTATAAAGCCAGCGTATTCGTGTCTTCTTTAAACCGTTTTATTGTCTCGGGTAAACACTGCCAAAATGTTATATACCTCCACCTTCTACTAGAGTTTTGGCGCAAGAATAACGAATGGACGAGACACGCACACAGGACACCGAGCGCAAACTATATATATATATATATATATATATATATATATATATATACCTGTTCATATATCGCTATGGACCCCTTTTGTGTTACCTGGGTATAAAGTCTAAGTGGCCTTGCACAGAACGAAAGAGTATCGACACGCCTACTTCGGCTCAAAAAATTCAATATTCCGTGGATAGTGAGGCATCCTAGGGGTTGACTATTATTCAAATCACTCTCTAATTATTCACCTTTTTACGCCATATTTTCTTCTCATAAATCACTTCTCATTCTTGGACCCAATTCAAGCTGCGATTTCTTCACCAGGGCTGCCACGGAAGGAATCTTCCCTGAGCATGAAGTGGGATTCGAGTTTGTATGCAACGGCAGTGGTGTCGGTGACCGAGAATGGCACGGCCACGTGATGCAAGGCTCCATGTATTCCATACGGTAAAGAACACCTGTTGGTTGAGTAACCCCGTGTTCTTTCATCTGATCGATATAGCTTTCTTTTCAATAGAACTGTGGCCTCCATCTTGCGCAAATAATGTTTCGTCATTCTATCGCCACGTGCCGTCTGAAGAAGAAAAAATAATCTAAAGTATGGCTCGATCCTCAATGCAGGCACCCCTACCCACTGTGCATGATCCTGTCAGCGCCCTCCCTTAATTAACAGTGGTACTTCGTAGTTAGCGGTCGCTCGCCCGCTACTCATTATAGCAATAAGTGTCGAAACAAGGCGATAATGACGGCGTTCACTATTCACGGCCAGGCCTCTCGCTTATATGTATAGTTGCGCGACGGTTGCCGGGCGCCGGCGTCGGTCACAGGACCGACTGGCCTTCTCGTCAATGCCTGCGGACATTCTCACCTTATTTCGCACCATCGCGATTCAGCTGAATTCTTTTTACATCCAATTTATCTGTCCCAAAATTTGGCTACCCTGTCAACGTTATGGCTTTTTATCTTTAAACCGACAAAATTGGTGCTGTCCTGAGATTTCAAGCGGTTTAAACTTTCCTGTGATGCCCACATTTTCGTCGGCCTATGGTCATATTTTTGGGAATTTTTGATAGACGTTGTGAGCATAGCACGTCCCTTGAGAATGCTGCTCAAAAAGTCACTTTATTTTCCTCGGGCCTTCCGCAAGCTTCTGCCTTCTCGCCGTTCTCCAGCTTCCAGAATTCACTGTCGATTCTAGCCCATGTTGACGACTACGCTCCCACGGAAGTGCGAAGTGATGCAACGGCTATGGTATTCAAGCCATTTAATGTCAACATTACCGTGGACATGACAGCCGCTTTCTTCACTTTAAATAAGTTTAAACTATTCTATTAATGAGCGTAATTCTTATGCATATAAATTAGCAGTCTAAAAATATGGTCTTTATTTGTTGACGAACAGTCGCGAGCCGCCATGCGTCAGTGCGTCCTTCGGGTGATGTCATCACTGCGAGACTCAACTGACCCACTGGGCCACACGGCTTTGTGCCTCCAGTAATAACCTTACCCTGATGCCAAGACGCGAATGGTCCATCTAGTTAACTACCGACCTACCAGACTATGTGTTTTTTCAGTATGTTTATTGGTTGCGTCCTTCGCAACTATACTGTGAAAGTGCTTCTTTTTAACTACACTGTAATAATAAGTGAACTTGTTTTCAAGTTCTATTCTATTGATAGTGTGGTATTCTTGCTATCATTCTCGTATGCAATGTACACAGGTCACTCGAGCACCCTCAAATGAAATGCTTTCTCTTTTTGCCCGAGCACGCCCGCATCGCGATGCAAATAAACATACGTTGAACTAATGTTCTGATAGCTAAACGCTGAATAAAGCACCGACATTATCCTAAACAACATTAACAAATGCCGAAATGCTCATTTATATGATGCCTTTTTTCGTAAGAATATTTTTTACAGGGTGTGATCTTGTACCGCAGAAACGTCTCCCTGATGTCTCAGATGGGCAAGTTCTTATCGAACACGCTAGATAGAACGTCATTGCGCAACTCCATGATGTCAGGCGGCAAGCCAACATGGCATGTCACGCACTTATGACAATGCTGATTCTCTTGGCGTAGCATATATTCTGTGCGTCGTTATGCCGCCACATACGAACTCTGCCAAGGCTTGGAAAAGCCGTCCATCTAACCTGATTGTTTTCTTAAGTCTGTTGACATACCATACAAGCGATTCATTGAGTTATTTTTCAACTGACTGGGCCCTTTCCCTTTGTTCATTTTTCGCAAAGTGCGTGTCCATCGCCGTGGTTACTAATTACGCCCAGCGTTAAGCTACCACTCAAGCCTTCCCGACCACCTGCGCTAATGACGTCGCAATGTTTCTTCAACACAGCGTTGATCATCAATATGGCGATCCTTGAGTACTTATCGCGGACTTAGTTGACGGCTTTCTCTCCAGTGCCATCGCTGACACCACTAGCTCGTGTTAGACACCTACATGCTGTTAAAGTACATTTACGCTGATCACTAGAATAGGGGCGTGGTCCCATCTTTTCTGGCATTCGCGTGTAACTCCTCGCTTTACGACACCACTTGTTAGTCATCGCTTTTTTGTTTTGCCGACAGGAGCATATTATGTTTTCTTTGCATATAATTTCGGATTTAGGTGCGACCTCTGGTAAGACTTAAGAGGCTTGTGGCTGTATTTACCTTACTGATCACACAAGTGAACTCGCTCGTACCCACTTATCCGCCTAACAGTAGCACCAAAAATCTTTATTGCGACAGCACCACCTGAATCACCCGCTCATCGCCAGAACCGGTTGGGCTTGTTAGTTGCGCCTTCCTTGCTCCCTGCACCTACGTCCGTATTGTGAACCTAGGGCTTTAACATACTTACTTGACTCTTTACTATATGTACTTCATACCTACATCGAACTAATACAGTACATGGCTTCCTTGTGTTTTTGTCGCTTAGTACCTCTCCATCACTGACGACTACACTTCAAAATATTGAAACAAAAAGATATAAATCCAACTTTCAACCGTATGGACGGATGCGCAGTATAAAAGCCCGCAACAGGTCTGTTACTCCTTTTTTGTATGCTTTTTCACCAGTGCAAATCACTCAAGTATAACATAGAGATTGCCGGATGTTTTACTTATGCATCGTTCTTCGAGAAGCCTCTCGTCCCAGTAGTAATGACGTTTTTCAGTATAGTCATGCAAAATAACATACAGATCACACGCAGTAAACTTGTAAGATATTACAAAAATATAAAAAAGATAGATTAGAATAGGATTGGAAACCATAACATTGGTGGCCGCGCAAAGGACTGATTTTAGCGCACTGGCTAAGTTCTATACCTGAAGGCTTATGAGAACCATCATTTTGCTCATATTATTGTATTAATTCCAACATACATTAAATGCGTGAAATAGCCGTGCGCTGTGCCCTAGCTACAACGCGAGTCTCTCCTGTGTAACGTTGGCGATATTACATGTGTTCGTCGATTATTATTCTTTACCAGAGCATAAACTGTGGAAAATGCGGTAGACATGCATGGAATCTATTGTGCAAACTCTTAATGACATTTATACCTTCAGAAAAAAGACGGTAGAAAACTATTACGTACAACGTATACCTACATTTAGATGTTGACATTTTCATAATTGCGGTAATGACAGGTATCTGTACAGGTGAGCTTCTGATGAGTATCATGTTCTGGGTTAGCAGGGAGAAACACGTCGGTTGACCATGCCTGTGAGGCACACTGGCCGCAGTAGAGTTTTAATGGGTAAGCAGTAAAGGTGCTAAACGTTTAGGTGATTTTGCCAGCCCCTTAACTCTGTTACACGCTGACGACGACCGTTGTCGATCAGACGGCCTGCTCATCCTGAGCTTCGCCATCACCAGAGGACACAGAAAGCTTTCTTCACAAGCACTGTTACCGGAATCCGAACCCATGCCACTACAGCGATGTGCATTTGGGGGCAGGGGCCCTATCTACTACGCTACTTCCTTCCCCCGCACCATCGATATACCTGCCTTTCTGCTTCTCGTTTTTGTCGCAGACGCCGGCAGAACGGATGCAAATAAGAAAAAAAGTAAGGATTGCTTCAGCGGCTGGCTGACACCTGACCTTGACATAGGCTACTCTTATCGGAGCGCATGTTGGCTGGCGGCTACGTGCGGATCGTTGCCTTAGCTTTACTGTAAGTTAGCTTTCACTGACTCGCTTTGGTTAAAACTGAATCGCCGGACAAAAATGAGACATGCAGTTTTATTTTTATGTTCCTGTTTTCGCGGTCTAAACCAAAAACACTCTACCCTATTTTTGATGTAGCATCAGTCTCATTGTCAGTGAGTTCAACACTCAATAACACAAATATTTTTTAATCGCACAAGGTCACTATATTTCGACATTATGTTGCTGCTAGTATTGTAACGGTATTTCGAGGAATAAAATAGAAAAACTGGTTTATTAAGGGCGAACCTGTGCCGTGCAACTAACTATGTACAAGAAGAGTTTCAAAGAACGTTCCACACGAGCGTCTCTGCGCCGAACGCACTTATTTTTCTTCCAGTGATGGTCCGAGCCCCTGTCTCGTGCGCGTGCACGAGCGGCACACATTGCGCCACCCCAGGAAACCAAGCAGGCGCGCGAGAGGTAGCAGACGCTCTTTTGACACAGTGGCTCGCTGGCTACCGTCGTAGAACACATGTTTAGGAGCAGACTTGCGGCATTACTCCCCCTCCCAATAAGCATCGTCCCGATGCCGGCAGGAGGGTAGCGAAGTTAGTCGGAGGCTTTTCGTTATCGGTCGTAATAGGGCTTCATGCGGACTATGTGGACGACGTCAGCAATGTTAGGGCGTTTAGTTCGCTCGTTTCCACTAGGGATTACTTCGTCAGTCAGGTCGCTTAGTCGACGGATAACCTCATAAGGGCCAAAGTACCGTCGTAGTAGCTTTTCTGAGAGTCCGCGACGTCGCACTGGTGTCCATACCCACACCTTGTCACCCGGCTGGTACTGAACTATTCGGCGGTTCCTGTTGTAAGAACGTGCATCCTTGCATTGTTGATGGCGTAACTGGCATCGTGCCAACTGGCGGGCTTCTTCGGCTCTTTGTAGGAACTCGTCAACGTCGCACGGGTTGCCGTCGTCATTATCTGCTGGCAGAATGGCATCCAGCGTTGTTGTGACGGTGCGCCCATAGACAAGTTCAAACGGAGTGACACGAGTGGACTCCTGTAGAGCGGTGTTGTAGGCGAATGTAGCGTAGGGCAGGATCTCGTCCCAAGTCTTATGTTCGATGTCAACATACATTGACAACATGTCAGCAATGGTGCGGTTCAGGCGTACCGTCAACCCGTTTGTTTGGGGATGGTATGCAGTGCTTTTTCTATATGACTGGTGTTAGTCATCGTCATCAAGCACTGCATCAACTCAGCTGTAAATGCTGCACCTCGATCTGTTATGACAACCATTGGGGCACCATGTCGAAGCACTATGTTGTGAACAAAAAACTTGGCAACTTCGACGGCCGTTCCCCGCTCAAGGCAGCCAGTTTCAGCATATCGTGTCAAATAGTCGGTCGCGATGACGATCCACCTCTTCCCTGATGACGATGTGGGAAATGGTCCAAGAAGATCCATCCCAACTTGTTGAAATGGAGTCTTAGGTGGGTCTATGGGTGAAGAAGACCAGCTGGCTTTACGGGTGGTGTTTTGCGCCTTTGACATTCGCGACATGTCTTCACGAAGTGCTGTACTGACGCTAATAAATTCGGCCAATAATACTTTGCATGGATTCTGGCGAATGTTCGGGTGACACCCAAGTGGCCTGATGATGGGTCATCATGGCAGGCTTCTAATATTTCAGGCCACATAACTGACGGTACGACGAGTAAGAACTTTTCATTGTTGTTTTGGAAGTTTCTCTTGTAGAGTGCGTTATCTCGGAGGGAGAATGAAGATAATCCTCTCTTAAACACTCGTGGAACTTGAACGTTATGCCCTTCGAGATACTTTATGAGTGGGAGCAAATCTGCGTCGGCCCGTTGATGCTCGGCGATTTCAGCGGCCCGCATAACACAAAGGAATGGGAAATCGTCGTCTTCAGAAGGAGGAGAGCGGACCGGTGCGCGTGACAAGCAATCAGCGTCGTTATGCTTTCGCCCAGACTTGTACACAACGGTAATATCGTATTCTTGGAGTCTGAGGCTCCATCTCGCAAGTCGTCCGGATGGGTCTTTCAAGCTTGCCAGCCAGCACAGTGAATGGTGGTCGCTAACTGCATGAAACGGCCTGCCGTAGAGGTATGGTCTAAACTTGCTGATGGCCCATATGACTGCCAAGCACTCCTTCTCCGTCGCAGAATAGTTTCTTTCAGCTTTTGAAAGAGTGCGGCTAGCGTACGCTATGACCTTCTCTTCTCCATTTTGCCACTGAACTAAAACTGCGCCAGGACCCACATTGCTGGCATCTGTGTGGACTTCTGTGTCTGCGGTCTCGTCGAAGTGGGCGAGGATTGGCGGGGATTGCAAACGCTTCTTTAATTCTTTGAAAGCAGTGTCTTGTTCGGTATGCTATACGAAGGGTATGTCTTCTTTCGTGAGTCCTGTTAGAGGTTCCGAAATTTTTGAGAAATTTTCTACAAATCGCCTGTAGTAAGCGCATAAGCCCAAAAATCGACGCACCTCTTTCTTATCTCGTGGCTTTGGAAATCCTGCGACGGCTGCAGTCTTCTCGGGGTCCGGCCCAATACCTTGAGCGCTGATGACGTGACCCAAGAAACGAAGCTCTTTAAATCCAAACTGGCACTTTTCTGGTTTGATTGTCAAGCCGGCCGACTGGATAGCCTGGAGCACTGAACGTAGCCTCTCCACGTGCTGCTCGAACGTTGAAGAGAATACCACAACGTCATCCAAGTAGACTAGGCATGACTGCCATTTGAGACCCGACAGGACACTGTCCATCATGCGCTGGAAGGTCGCTGGTGCGCAACAGAGGCCGAATGGGAGTGCTTTAAACTCATAAAGTCCGTCCGGAGTAACGAATGCTGTTTTTTCACGATCTCTTTCGTCCACTTCAATTTGCTAATATCCGCTTTTTAAATCCAACGAAGAAAAATACTTTGCATCACGCAGCCGGTCCAAGGTGTCATGGATACGTGGCAAGGGGTACACATCACGCTTGGTGACGCTGTTCAGTTTCCGGTAATCAACACAAAATCTCAGTGTGTTGTCCTTTTTCCTGACAAGAACTACCGGGGACGCCCATGGGCTGTTGGACGGCTGAATGACATCATCCTGAAGCATCTCTTGCACCTGATTCTTTATGATCTCCCATTCTTTCGGCGATACTCGGTATGGGTGTTGGTATACAGGTCTGGTTGCTTCATCTGTTATTATACGGTGTTTAACAACCTGCGTTCTCCGTACTCTTGAGGAAGTAGAGAAACACTCTGCAAATGCACCTATGAGGTCTTGTATGGTTTTCGCCTCGGCTGGCAATAGGTGTGGGCTTATTGCAACTGCTGCTGTGGCCTTATTCGTAGTTTTCGCAGGAGGTGGCTCCGACTCCAGGGTACATAAGCTTGTCACTGTAGTAAAACTGTGCAGGAAGGCGATGGCAGTGTCCTTCGCGACATGCTGAAGTTCATTTCCGAAGTTTGTCAGCAATAGATCGGCAAGCCCATCGCGTAAGCGGATAATGCCCCTAGCAATGCAAATACCTTTCTTCAGCAATAGCTCGACATTGCCGTCCGCTATACCCTCGGAGTCAACGAATGCTTGATTTCTAACGCGAACCAGTACACTGCTTCGTGGTGGCACAGTTACGTCTGCGTCAAGAACTCGCAAGGCGGTGTAGTCCGGTTCCTCAGGCTCCTCCATGTCAATGGCCAACTTCGTAGAGAAGGAAACGCTAGAATTCTGCAGGTCAATTATAGCACCGTTTGCGTGCAGAAAATCCATACCGAGTATGGACCGGCACCACGTATCGACCAAAGGGCGCTGCACTGCCAACATACGCGGCAGGCTACTGCATGATGAAAACAGAAAATATGACCGTTTTACGTTTCTCGAAGCTTATTACACTGAACATTAGGCAACCCCACGACGAGACAGAAATAAGCGAAATAAAAGCATAATGCACCAATATTTTCCGAAGCGTGGTGCACCAAGATTATCTGATTTTCAAATAATTAAAGTTGGAACAACACCGAACAATAAGGAATCACCATAAGCCTTTGGCCAAGCAGCTGCAAACATAAAGAGGCGTCAATCTCTAGTCTGAGAGGATTCAACGATTAAAGTCTGTGCAAGCATTTTGCATTTATAACCTGCATTACTATGAAAGACAAAAGAACATTTGTACCTCGCACACAGAAAAACGTCATGATTAAGCCGTCTGCCAAAGCAACGCTTAATTCTAAAGCCCAGCTTCCTTTGCCTGATTCCCTACCCACCTCCCGTCTTTTAAGCGGTGGCTAGGTAGGTCGATGTCGTGCCGGGCTCTGCAGAGTGTTGATAAAAATGCAGTGCCAGTAAGGGCCCCTCTGTTTCGAGTAAATATATATCACGAAACAGAGGTGCACATATATCTGCATATAATGTACCCCTGGGTATCTTAAAAACACGCAAACTTCTTAATGGAATGGCGTATAATATTGCGCGGTTGCTTTGAATTCCTCTAATTTCTTACATTTGCTCTACCCTACTCTTGAACCACTAAATATGTGTCACTGCTTGGTAATGTGCCCATGACTGGCCAATCCTCCGTAATGACTAGGTGCCACAGTGTCACAAGAGGTGTAAAAACATGAAATGTATTCAACTATTGTGCCGTAGTTCTCCGAGCATACATCTATCCTCACCTTTCTTTCCTCAAGAAGCATCAAACATCGCTGCTTCGGCGTTTCTCAGTGAGATTTCGCTTGACTTCGTGTTCGCATTTTGCATATTTTGTGACTGGTGTAATACATACACGGAAGCTTTGCATGAAATTAACCTTGTGACCAGTGAGATGCACGAACATAAACATTCAAAATATAAAGGTTCGTTCAACTGGCAGGGATTGTGTGTGTCCTTTCCTGCGTCCTAGTGAAAAAGTTTCCACGCTAAAACACTATATCAAAGATGTCGCACCGACAAGGCGAGAAGTCGATCCTTGATAAATATCCCTTGAGGTTGCACGTTGCATACAATAAAAAGCTGGAAGACGCTTAGGCTTCACCTTTAAAAGTGGAACGCGATAGCATTCTCATTCCTGAATGCTTGTCTGGCTTCCCGGCAACTGCAGCTTCCTTTTTTTCTCCACCTTCGCCTCTGCGCGCCGTGCCGTTTTACGCTGCCACGCAGGCGAGCGCCATCTGGATGGTGCTGCTGCAAGTAACCTACCTGGTCGCGCCGCTGTATGAATGGTAGAAATGCTGCAAAAGGGGCTTATGTTTGAGTTGTCTCGTAATAGAGCTATGTGTTCTCGTATATTCAAATTACAATCCGACGCTATCACGCTTGTGATTGTGGTTAAGTCGTACTTTACGATTTTTCTGACACATTTTACTTCGAAAAATTGATTTAGTTCACCAACGCCTCTGCGCCACGCGGAGGGCCTGCGTGGTCGGGGTGGTTCGGGATGATTTTCTCCACCACGGACGCAGACGCTTATGCTTACGTCGACACCGACGCTGACGCCGCATTTCTGCGACATATTATAGCGTGTACGCACTGCGTTTACGTCCATATAGTTTAACTAATTAGTTCACTAAAGCTTCAATTGACATTAATTCCAACATGCGGTTGGGATAGGATAATGTTCTCATTCGTTCTTTCCGTTTCACCTGCTTCCTTCTTGAACAAAAAAATGTCGCAGTTTCACCTGAAAATCGAAGCATCAATTGCGATAGCAAATTAGTAGAGAGCTATTCGGAGTAGGGATAGTAGTTTTATCGGCTCCACAAACTTGGACATATTCGCTTACTAACTGAATTAACAAGCGTGGTGTCCGCGCGCACAAGCAAATATGCATAGATCACACTCAATGATCCCAGATAACCATTGTTAAAACGCTGGCAGGAAGCTCAGCCGCTGCAGCGAGCGAAGGTTCGTGCGGTCTATCACTTCAACAGAAACTGAGCGGTGAATGCACAGCGCATACAAAGGTCAGAGCCGTGTGGAGATTGATTATAAGAGACGGTGCGGGCGACGACCGCAGCCGGGCAAAGTACAAGCATAGTTGTTGGCTGAGTAGAAGCTGCCCCCCTCCCTCCCGCGCTGCCTTCGCGCTCTCCTCCTTTCGCGTTGGAGGTTGAGTGGCCAGTTCCCCTTGCACCCGGTTGCAAGATACGTATTTGGTGCTGCAGCACAGCGTCACCCCGCCTCCCTCCCTCCCATACCCCCACGGCCTCTTGCGCGACGGAAGTCGCGTTTGCTTTCGGCCGTGCGTTCGCGGCGAAGGCGATGCCGACGACAGAAATCCGCTTGAAGTGTCCATATAATTGCTATCGCAATAACATGAGAGCAACGTAAGTCGCACTGGGGATCCAAGGAGTCCTGGGACGGTTCCTTGCAGGTTCCTTGCAACAGTTATTGCTGTGGATGCGTTGGGCAAATGAACTGGCAGTAATGCTGGGACGTGCCTACCTAGACCTACACTAAAATTCAGGAGCGCAAAAAGGATATGGACAAGACCGAACAACGCAAGTGCTCATTGAGCGCTTTTGTTGTTCAGGCGCGTCCGTCTGCTTTTTTTTTTTTGGGGGGGGGGGGCTGTTTTATTTTAGTGTACACCATGAACTAACTAGCCTAGCATCATACCTATTTAAGTTACCCAGACATGTCTTTGGCAATTTTCGTTTGAGCTCTGTAGCCGTACAATGTTATCAATAAAACCTGATTAAAAATCACAGCATCTTTCTTCAAGAAAGATGGTTGAACGCAAAGCTTTCTCCCATGCAAACTGAATCAAAGTCAAAGTCCAAAGCCAACGACCACGCAACGAACCCAAGAATTGCTGAGCGACCCGATGTGATGCATATGTGATTTGATTGCTTGTTTAGGATTGTATTTTCGGAAAGTTGAAGTTGAATGAAGACACATTTCGTTAAGTTGCATAGGCTTTATTTTTGATCTTGTAGCCGTTAATTACACGCAAACACTTACACTCTCACGGACGACTCTACACTTGCACAGCCTTGTGATCTACACTTAACTTGTGATCGCTGTGGTAGACGGTCACAGGCTCTGCCGTTGCCGATACGCGGGATCGGCCTTACGGGAACGATCGCACTCGCGCTCATGTTCGTGTACGGCAGCCTCCCCAGCCGTGCGCTGCACCCACTGCCTACCCATGGTGATAGCTGGGAATGCATTGCGTGACGCGCGTAATGCAATGCAGACATAGAGTTCGTCTGGGTACCGTGGCGTTGCAGTTCCCATTGTTCTTATTAGTACAACTGCGAATGTAAACTGTAGTGTTCTACGGTTGTGTGCGCAGATGCGCAGATAGTTCCATTGGGTAAGTTCGGCCCTCACGGACGAATCAGTGATACATAGAAAGCTTCGCTTTATTATTTGCATTTGAATGTCGAATGCCCTCACTCTTAATTCCTGCATAGCAACGTCGCCGAATGGCGTTGTGCCCCTGCTAGACTGCTTCTCGAAAACTTTCTATCCGCGTATGAGAAAACAGAAAACCAAAGAAAACAGAAAAAAACAGAACACCAATATTTTGTAAACGAAAGCAAGAAAACTAGGGAAGTACGTGCAAGAAAACGTTCTAATGAGTTCAGGATAAATGCAAGGAATAATTTTACGATCGCATAACTATGTTGCCGAATTTTGTGAATCAACTTTTATCGAAGAATGAACGCTATTGGTGAGATGAAGTTATCATCAGCAAAAAAGCTTTCATTCTTTTTTATTTTTTAGGTGAATTCCCTGCGAATATTTTAAAATATTTGTAGTGAGAATTGATTTTCAGAATACATTCTTGCGCTCTCTAAATGGGAAAGCGCGAGCTGGAACAGACGGTCTTTGATTTACAGATGGCTTGAGAGAGGATCTATGTTATTTTATCTATCAGCCGTCTGCTCATAAGGCACAGTGAACTGGGGCACGGGCAGACGTCACCCACATGCAACGGCTTTAGGCTGTCTGCAGTATCTCGGCTCAAGCGGCGCGATATGATAAGTCGGTCTGATGGCTGGGAAAATCGGCCGCCGTTTATCTCCATGCACATAAGCACACCAACAAATATATCGAATGGCGGATCTGTTTGGGGCCAGTGTTATTTGAGATATGGTAATATGAATAACCTTGACTCGATTTCCGTTCATATGAATGATTGTCAAAGTCTGCTCAGGTGCATGATTTACAAGTAAAGGGTACATGACTATATGTATAGGCACTATTCCACAGGCCAAGTAAAACACTTGAATAAAATAGCTATCAGCGGCACGTACGAATTCACCAAGTGCATTTCAGACGTCAGCTGCGGAGACAGAGTGTCGACACAACTCCTCTTCTACACCCCACTTCTTTGTGCTTCCTCTTATAACTGTTGCCGGCGATAAAAGATGAAATTGCGGGCTTCATTGATCTTAAATGTGTTTTTTCTAAACACAGTATTTCTCATTAGACAATACTACGACGACTGGTTGGACGCGAACAGTAGATAACTTGAAGAGGGGTGACAAAATCTAAATATTTGATAATAATTTTTAATAGTTGTGCTCTTTAGAGCAACTAAACGCAGCGATATTTTGGATTTACAAAGCTCTTAATGCGATAGCCGTCGCACAGATACTGATTAATCGTCTGCTTTTGCTTCTTACTAAAGATAATGTTTAGGGCATGTAGAAGAGGAAAGATGTACTTGTGATGATCTTGCACCTACAACCCTGTGAATGCAAAATTTGGGTGACTTGTACTCGTCTCTCAACCACTTCCTACTCCGTAATTCTATCTTTACCATCGCGATGCTAACTGCGACGAGTCCCAACCTCTGCGTGTATTCGCTACAATCCCTGCTTTCCATCAGCTTCACGATCACCTAACAACTGGATACCTCGGAGTACTCCAAATTTTCACCAAATTGTTACCAGGATAGGGTAGGCGAAAATATGGGGAAATATTTTAACAACGTAAAGGGAGAAGGCACATCCAAGATGGGGCGTCGACAACTATAACGCCTTTGTGACCTTTCTCACCTCGCCGACCGCCTTCTCCCATGTACGGGAATGGCCTGTAACAATATCCTAGGCCACATAATGTAGGTGCTGCCAAAATGCTGCAATAATAAAATTATTGCTGTGACGTCATGTCGTATAGTCGGGTAGTAGATTCATGTGAGAAGGAAAAGAAAGACACCGACTAAAAAGTGGTTGTTAATAAGTATTAGACGTTTCGGCTTGTGTACGGAAGCCTTGTTCACTTATTCACGGCAGGCATTTTGGCTAGCGTTTAATACTGAAGGTTTGAGAACCAAGATAAGACTAGCCTGTCACCCAGTTCACAATAATTAACTGTAGCAATTATACTGAAGACACAAGCCAGTCGAACCGATCACAACAGTGAGCAGCTCTACCAGCTTACGCCAGGAGTCAAATAAAATGATTATGGGATTCTATTTTTCAGAAAAGCCTTATAACATAACTGTGTTCCGGAAATGTACTGATGTTTCTGTGACATGCTTCTTTTTCATACCGTAAGTACCATTAGATGTCTGGCTCCAGTCTCAATGGAGGCGTGGTTTTGTGCATGGTAATGACGCTAAAGGATCTTTATATAAGTTTTCTGACGTTAACCAATTTTTTTAAACACCCATGGCACTAGCCCGTTCGACTTCTTAAGCTACAATACTTTTATAGGTGGAGAATATTTGTACATGAATTCATAATGAATACTTGATAAATTATGAAACTCTTGCTAATTGAACTCTAATCTAATTACATTATCGAGTTAAGCTTTTTTCTAATTAAATATTTCAATCTACAACTTGTAGCCTGTGACTTCGAAATCAATATCTACTGGGAATAAGTTGTGGAGATGACACCAGTTTCGAGATATGCGTTCCCACACTCGGCGATAAATGTATTGGCATTCCAGTAATTTTTGAGCTTCAATGCATAAAAACTTTAAAAATCCGTTTTGTCGACAGTCATCGTGAGATTAATTGTGCCGTAATTATTTTTTAGTCCACAAGGAAAGTGGTTTGTTCTATGGAACTTTATCACCGGCTAGTTCACCTATTGCAAGCAGATGGCGCTTCCAGCGCGCATCGCCGATATGTTGACTCAAGCCCCATCGCGTCGCCACAACGGGAGTTCGATTCCCGGTCTCGACGGGCTGGTTCCAATAGGGGTGCATTGAAGTGCACCATATGGTTAAAATGAATCAGGAGTCCAGCACTACTTCGTCTCTCATTAGCCCGTGCGGAGTTTGAGGACGCTAACTTATTACACATTTATAAATAGGCTAAATGTGTTGTATGCGTACACATTTCAGTGACCCTGCTTCATAGTGGACTGATGTCTGTTTCATTGTCGCATAGATATTTCTATTACCAATTGATAAGTTTCAAGTGTTTTTTGTTCCCAATAGAGAAGCACCCAAAAAAAGATATACCACTTGTTAATGGCGTTCTGTTAATCCTGCTTTACTATAACTACTTCCCTTGGAGCTTCCTTGTTTCCGTGCTCCACAACCCCGGAGCAAAATGTCCAACCGTAATCTAACTGAAACCAAGATTGTTGCTGTAGCGGAACAATTCAATTTTTTTAATCAAAGCCAATGTTCCTTAAAAATATTATGGCCAGATAGCACAGCACCGCAAATTTAGTACACACTCGCTCGCGCTCGTAAATGATATTTTGCTGGTTTACACCTACGTCCGGCTCCATTCACTGAAACTCACTTAGACTCACAGGTACACATAAGATAAGATAAGAGTATGCCAACCAGTGGGTGATTCACAATTTACGTTACGTAACCTTGTTCGAATTTGCACGTTTCCTTAGAGCCACAACCTAAACAAGTGGCGAACTATGGACACATAGGGGGAGCGTACCACTTTCTGACAGTACAGTCGTGCTAATCTGTTACTTTGGACGAGATGACTACAAAAATATTCGTAGAATCTGAAATACCCAAACCAAATGAGGAATCTGTGAACATGGCGCCCTTGACGCAAACAGAAAAGCAGAAGCAACTTCTGAGTTTTAATGTTTGGAAGAAAAATGTAGTCATTATTAAGCAGCCTCCCCGTGTATGCGATTCTTGCGTCTCTTTCTTGCTATTTCGTATGTTCGAATAATGGCCTATATTTCGTGCACCTGCGGAAATAAAAGTAGATTTCTCCTCTTGCCTTTCGTGAGTTCGGACTGTTAAATTGAACCGTTTTTTCAAGTTTATTCACCATGAGTTTCGTACGCATCGTCAACACTTTTGTCTCTTTCCTTTCCCGAGTGCTGAGAAGCACGTTAGTGAATTTATGCTGACATCTCACTCTTTTCTATGAAAATAAATGTCTATATCTCTTTCTCCGGTACAAGACGGCGGTAGCTCCGCCCAAAGCGGGCGAAACAACAGGTGAGGCCGTGCAACGGCTTTCCTATATGATAGTTTGAGCGGTCCAAAGGGTGACTAGTCGCTGAGGGCCGGCGCTAGTCAAAGATATACAGGCGCAGTTAGGAGTCTAAATTATTCGCTGTCTACCGCATGATAATGTGCCTTATGTTTCAAATTTCGATGTCACTTTACATGCGTTCATTATACCGGAATATATTTTGCGAATTAAACGGAACGTTATTGTGTTGCAAAGAGTCATTGATGCCCTCACATTGTCGAATATTGACACTGAAGCGCGTATATACTAAAGAGAGCATCGTCCCTGTCAAATGAGTGTTCATAAAAAACTTTATCATGAAGAAAAAGGTGATGATTTCCCAAGGGTATAGGGAAAGTATACTGGGGTTTAATGAAACCATTTCAACAGGTGCTGCAGTCGTATAAAAAAGTTGAAAGGCATGTTGCAGTCGCAGATTACCGAAAGATCAACACACGTTCAGTGGGCATACAGAGGCAGTGAAAAATTACCGATTACCTGCATGCATCGTCAACACTTTTGTCTCTTTCCTTTCCCGAGTGCTGAGAAGCACGTTAGTGGATTTATGCTGACATCTCACTCTTTTCTATGAAAATAAATGTCTATCTCTCTTTCTCCGGTACAAGTTGCAGATAATACGAGCTCCTTGCTGTGACCCCAAAAGAAGGCAACCTTTTGGTGCAATGTCCCCTGGAGAATAAACTGGTTTCGATCATTGGGGTCACAGGTGCAGACAAGGTTTTAACGTTCATTATTCCAAGAGTCTGAGTAGTTTTAGATGCACTGCATTGAAGTGTGCTCTCATAAAAGTCTTAGTTATCATGCTCGTAAAAACAGCATTGGCGACACAAAGGAGATATACACTGACATCTTTGATGGTAAGCCTCAATAATGGCACGTACCCAGAATACAGGATACGCCGACAATAAGCTTGTTGGGCGAAAACAACGTTGAAAACATCAATCCTACAAGCGACGTAGTAATGCAGTAATGCATAGTAGTAATGCATAGTAGTAATCCAAATATACAGAATAAATGACATCGTTCAAATCTCGTAGGTGAAATTTCGCTCGCGACATCAGTTGTAATAGAAGTTTTGGCCTCAAAGTCTATTAAAGGTACCAGGCCGGACCTTCAAAACGAGTAATTGAGCTTTAAAGCATGGAGCCTTTAACGCAACAACTACCAACTCACCTGCGGCCGAAATATTAAATTGTACAAGAACTGAATTTTTTTTAAATGATGTAAGAAGACTTCAAACTTTAAGGCCATCGTAAATAATACGCTGCAGTCACGTCGGGCAGGTAAGTACTTGAACGCCATCCCGCTGAACGACGGGAAAGAAAAGTGATTGTTTTGCACAAGTTCCTGAAACTTGTTGCACTTACCACGACACCACCTCATCTTGATAAAGCACCAAAGAAACTAAAACAACATGATGCACCAAGGTTATCAGAATGAAATGTATTTAAATAATAAAATGTTGAAGCATCGCGTGATGACACATGAGCATAAGCCTTTGGCCAAAAATCTGTCAAGAAAAGGTTATAGAAAGCTGGTCATTATAACTAAATAAATATAGCCTACTTAGAGGGATTCTGAGAGTGCTAAAGTCTGTGCATGTATGTAGTTCAAATTCGACAACATTCATTACTATGTCATACAGAAAGGAGGATGCGTACATCTAAAAGAAGTAAAGGTAAGAACTCATCTAACTTACACTGTCCTTTCTGTACTATCACATAATTACAATTGTGAGATACTCCTACTTTAAGTTTAACGTTTTTGTACATTGCACCCTTCCCCTTGATAAACCACCCTTTACCAACTCGGTTTCTGTCCTGTTCTCCATAGTGAGTCATTGTAATTATTTGAAGAAGAAGCGGGCAGCTAAAACAAAACAAAAAATAACATGCTGGTTTTCAATGCGGGAGAATGCTGCTGTCGCAGTAATTCAGTTCAGAGCAGAAGGAATTGCTGAAGACTGTTTTTTTTCATAGGACGTAGCTACCGGATTGAATGCACTACAACCATTTGTTCACACAAAATTCGCTGTCTCCTGCGCCATGGTAAAGCACACGTACTTCATTTCATGGCGGAAACGTCTCCTAATTCATCGTACCATGAGCCTTGAGCTACACGCAAGTGGAAACGTCTTTGACATTGTCAAGCGGCGCCGCAAACGACTTCGCGCATTACATTCAAATTACGTACCACGCCAACATGCTTTACCATCTATAAAATGTTTACACTGCATGTGAAGACTGGCCCAAAAGGGGCTTGAGAAAAGAAAAGAAATTAGCTAACCTACATATTAGTGCACACCGTTAACGTAACATTTCGGCAGCAGCCATCTCACGATTAATGTCGACGTTAATGCCTTTATCATACCCAGCGGCACATCCGCCGTGCTTTAACTTGGGGTGAAAGAGATTCCATGAAGAGCGGCACGTATCTAGTGTCATATAACCCAAGTTGATTCAATGACTGGTCTGGAACCCGACTCCCTGAACAGAGCAGCTTGATGCTCCATCGATTCGGCCATGGACTACTTAGTGACCCAAGTTGGCGGGAAAACGGTTAGCCAGAACGGTTAGGACAAAAATACGTACCCCAAACTGGGGAAAAATCCCAATCCCAAAGGATGCTGATCGCATTAAAAGGGTATAGACGCTGCCATTATTTGCATTCCTGCACCATGCTTTCACACGATGTGCCATCCCAATGCGACTACTGTATGTCACGTTTTATTTTCGTATTTGTATCCTCTCACCTCCACCAACTCATAGCTTTCATATCGTCTGACAACTACACGGAGTATGTCTGCATAAGTTCAGGAAGAATTGGCGGGTTAGTTGGTAGGACATTCTTGATTGAACGGGCAGCGCACTTAATGAGACAAAGACGAACAATGAAACGCACAGACACACAGAGTTGTAATTGAGCGTCCGTGTGTTAGTGTGTCCTAATGTTCGGTTATGTCACATTCATTGCGCTGCCACTCAATCAAGAATCTCAGGAAGTTGTGATCACTTTAATTATATGACCGAGTACGTAATTTGCTTAGAAGCGCGTGGCTAAGTTGTTGTCGTTGACTCGTGGGAGCACACGTAAGGGCGCAATCCGATTTAACTATGGCAGCAACATGTCCTACACGCATATTAACATTTTGGTTCAAAAAATATTAAATTACGCGGTTTTACGTGCCAAAACCACGATCTGACTATGAGGCACGCAGTAGTGGGCGACTCCGGAAATTTGGACCACCTAGGGTTCTTTAACGTGCACCTAAACCTAAGTACACGGGTGTTTTCGCATTTCGCCCTCATCGAAATGCGGCCGCCGTGGCCGGGATTTGATCCCGCGACCTCGTGCTCAGCAGCCCAACACCATAGCCACTGACCAACCACGGCTAGTAAAAGTGCTTTATTCTATGTCGTTTCCTTTAGTACAATTCTGGTTTGAGACAAAGGGATGGAACTGGCCCATTACATGCGGATGTAGTTACAATTCATTTCGCAGCCAGCGCGATATACAGTGCCATCATGAGGCAATCTATCTGGCTGGGTTCTACACCCAAGGTGCGCATACTTAAAGCTGATATACTGTTTACTTTTACGAAATTGAAGTATAGCCTCTATGTGATAATTTGTGCCAGGGCAGACTAGCTCAGCACGCATGAATATTTTCTTGCTTCTTCATTTTTCTTTATTTTCTGTTCCCCAGGACACCTACTCGTCTTGCGTAAGGAAAAGCTGAAAGAAATGCTATGTCACCATTAAACTGAAAAATTCGAACCACCTGAACAATTAGCCAGATGACAGACAACTTCACTTTAAAGGAATTATATTTTCTAGAAGGGTTTTTGAAAGAAAGCTTGAATAATATCCTTTTCTTTACTGTAACTATTCGGTGCTTCATCGACGGTTCACAATTTAGTGAATTCTAATTCCTTTAGGCGTAGCTTAATTTATCTTCCTTGTTATGCAGAATACCAAGAGATGCTGACTTAACTCTAAACGGGCTGGAAGAAATATGCATATTCGGTCGTGCCTAGTGCTTTATTAGCATAATTTACGCGAGAACCTATGGCTTTGATGCAACTGTGTGCAGTTAAAACGCCGCCGGTGCACACAGATTGCCTGTCCTATTGTTTCATTTATCATTTCGCGTAACTTTTTGCAGAACATTATTTTTTTTCTTTTCGATTCTTCCAAGAAAGAAACTTCTGTTTTACACGGCATGAGAAGCGTACAGAATACTAATCCGACAAAAAATCTAAGCGCCTGCACTACGAAGCACGAACCAGGATATGAAGAACAAAACAAAAAGCTTCTAGAACAAGCGGCTGTGGTTGCCGCAATAACGTGCTATAGAACGCTAATTTGATTATAACGAGGTGGTTAGGACCACTGTGAACCAGAGCGAAGACGCAGCAGAATAAAATTTCGGTGGCAAGACTTCTCTTTGTCGAGGCGCAAACATCCCCCCTTCGCTTACAGGCAGAAAAGTTCTGCCTCTTCAAGTTGAAGTAATTTGTACATTTAGGGAGGTTTTCTTGCACCTATAGCTCACTATCTTGCACTCATACATAATAGTATTTTAGTGGACACATCCATATGAAATGCTGTTTTGATGGAATTGTACTATTTCCACTTCATCGTATTAAAGCGCAAAATCAACGCAGGAGTGGAAGATTTGCCCACAACGTACTACATACATGAATTGGGAAAATGGATTACCCGTTTTCCAAGTTATTCGCAGGTTAGACAAGCACAGCCTTATTGTGCGTTTAAAGGGGCTCTGAACCCCCCCCCCCCCCCCCCCGCCCACAGACTTCGTGCAATACCATAGTCCGCAGTTAGCATACGCTGTTGCGAACATCTCAGTCAAGTTTTGCTGTCGTACGTGGTGCCTGGAGCTCGCAAGCGGAGCGCAACGTCACCTTTCTCTCAAACGCTCTCTTTTCTACAGAGGCCATGTTCCTCATTCTCTTCTGGACGCTTTATTTCGCAATAAAGCGGATTCGCATACTCGGCTTCTATTGGTTGTTGCGGTCGGCTACGCAGCGTACATACCGCGGCCGTCGCGGGGTGCTGCCACGATTCCACAGGCTAAGCGCACTGGGGCTCGCTGAGGACAACCGCGTTTAGGCCGTTTCACATGGCGCGATTGGGGCGAAAAAAATCGTTCTGTCGCGCACGTCGCAGAGCGATTTTCGCTGGCAGCTTTCACATGAGTCTTAGACCGCGCGATTTCCGTCGCAGCGACGCCCAAGGTTACTCCCTGCTCACAAAGTATCCATGCCTCCATCGTTAAATAAAAACAATATGGAAACTAGTCAAATATTACAATTTCATATTATTTAAAAAAATAGAATATTACACAATTTTTCAGCCTTTAAATGCGTTGTGACTGCGATCGCTTAGTCCGCAGTTACGGCTAGTGAACATGCTGCACCAACCGCATAAGCGTGCGGCGTGGTGGGGTGGTTTTGTTTTGTACACTCTAGTTGGGTTGTTGCGGTACTATGGAAGTCACAACTCTTCTCCTGGAGGAGTATTTGCCTCTCCAAAAGAAGTAGCTGCTATTTAGTGTGCAAGTGCCTGGCACGGTTTGTATAGCAAAGAAGACGTTGACGACGGCGACGATCGTGAGGGTAAGTGCCGTATGTTGAAGGCGGCGTCAGATCCCGACCTGGATAGCATGCAGCTTCTCCTTTTAAATGAATTGTGCGAGCTAGAGAAAACAAAAATTGTTCATGAAGCTCCTGAGCCACAGGCGCTGGTGGGTACGCTCTGTTAAAACATTGAAACTGGTGCGCGACATTGCTCCGCTGAGCTTCCAACACGCGATAAAACAGGAAAGTGCCTATTTCGACGGCGCTTGCTGTTACGTCACGTTGCTCCGCCCACATCGCGCCGATCGCTGCGACTCAGCGACAGAAATTCCAACATGTTGGAATCCCGTCGCGGACAGCCTGCGACGTCGCGGCGGTCGCTGAGCGACGGAATTCGCTGTGTCGCTGTGTGAAAATCGCGCCATGTGAAACGGCCTTTTGGCGTACGTTAAGCGCGTAGTAGGCACCAAAATCGGAAATAGTGCCGTCTACGTTACCATCCAAAATTCAATTTGAACTGCACGCCACGGTGACATTTAGAAGGCGGAGCGTTGTGCCCACTGCTCACTCCACCATAGCCTTCGCAGTGCAAGGCATTGAAGAAGGAACGGGAGCACAACGAAGGCCGTCTTTGATTGCCAATAACACCGCTTCCGCTGAACGCATTGAAGTACTGTTGGTGGCAAAGTGTTCTTGAAATGGCCTATTTTCATTTCAGATGCCTTTCTTCACTTCGATAAAAAGTGGTTCAGGGCCACTTTAAGGTTTTCAAGGCAGCCAAACGTGCGATTTCCGAAGAACCACCAGCTCGGTAAAAAGAGTGCTCGTTATTCGCATAATGCCTTTGTTGTAAAGGTATTTAGGAGCATGGACGCCATCCCTCTATTAAGCGTAAAACAGGATCCACCTACACTCCTGCATGGATGGTTAAGGATGGCCGTGCTGCTTCACCATCTTGCACAGAGCGCATCAAAGCAGACGATATAGAGCATTTCATCAGGCACTGCAAGCGCTTTCGCTCAGAAACGAAGAGGCTTCTGGACTGAATACAGCTTCCTCACGAACGACCGGAACAGCTCGTTTTCCCGAAAGGACTACGAATAATCCCCAAGGAAGTTTCACGTATTCTACTCCTATTTCTGCTAGAGACTGCATTGATCGGCTCACGCTTGGGGAGAGATAATCATTACACGAAAGCAGACGCTCAGGCGGAGCCATCGTTGTCCAGGTCTGCTGGGTTAACCTCGCCTGTTACACCACCCCTACTACCAAAACAGCAATCTACAGCAGCTATTTGTCCGCTAAAGTATCACCAGTTGTGGTTTCCGGAATACATTGGATTCCTCACGCATCCGTTGCAACTTATCTTTAGTGTCAGTCAGAGCTGCCAATACTCCGCCGAAAATAGCGTAGAAATAAGGAAAACATGTCATAAACTACTACTTTTTAACAAAGCCTACTAAGTGTTGTCCATAACAGGGTTTAATCGTGTTGTACATTTCCTTAACATTGTTTGCACTTTATTTTTGCTAACGGTCATATCTTCCCACTCAATAATGGCACATGCGGGTGGTATTTCACAGCGCTCCGGCCGGGCTACGAAGCGGATGAAAAACAGCTTTCAAAATTTGTTATGAGAATAACCTGGTATGGAAGTTATGATCATCAGTTCTCATTTACAAGATTTTGGCGGCGCTGCTAGAGTGCTCTCAAACGACCACCCAAATATGCCGTAAATTTGGTCAGAAGAATCGGAAAGATACGTTCTTTGAATTTTTTTGCTTTCAAGTTTGTATAAAAATCTTGTGGTTTCGGAATTTCTGACGTCCGTATTTTTCATATAATTAATTGTCCTAAATTTACCAATATTGCTAACCCAAAGGACATAAAGATCCCTCACCCACATTTAGATAAATAAAGCTGAGTAGCACAAGACATGGTTGAGATAACTGAATGTTCTCAAATGTGAAGCTATGCGCTTCTACGTACAAATGCAATGCTCCATTATCGCACGTACTGTGCTCACAACGCCCGTCCCTATTTGGTTATGCAACACAGATTAGAGCCGATTTAACTAGGATGCTTTTCAGAAACAACGCTAATGAGATGCTCGAGCGCTAATGGCGTACCTTGAAGTATTCCCTGCATGGGCGATTTAAAGTTTGTCCTTTCAAAAATGCAAATGAGCTGTCACGTTTACCATATTATTAAAGTGTAGGATAAGCGTTGGCATGTGCTCAGGCAAACTCGCAAATATTGCCGTTTACACTCTTAAAAAAGTTTGCGCCCTTTGGGGCTTATCTTGTCCCAGAACAATAATCATCTACCTTGCTTGCGTTTCCTTTTTTTTAAACTCTGCGCTCACTACTTTCCTGTAGAGAATGCTATGGTACACGCATAAAGCTCATGGCGTTCATGGCCCGGATGTACCGGGCGCGCAGCGCTAGAGAAAGGAAAGCCGCGATAGACAATTGTTGTGGGAGAAGATAAGCCTGTGAGGATGGAAACTTTTTTAAGGGTGTGCTCTAAATTAAATTTTTGACTGGACTGGAAATTTTGACCGGCTTACACGACAGCTCTGATGGGCAGTATATGCTTTATACGATAGCTTGCGCCTGAACCAAACAAGAAAGCCCAATAAAGCTAAAGATATCGAATTATTCCACATGTTCAGAGAGCTTCAGGCACAGAGGACAGTGCTCGAAACACGTTGATAGCGCTCTTGCATCCTTGGGTCCGCCTTAATGTCGTCCTTGCAATACAACATCTTAGCAAAACTAGCAGCCGGTTCACTAATATAAGAAATTGGGCAACAATATGCGGTTAACGAAATTACTTTTCAAATACACTGCAATATTTTAGAGTAAAATTAGGGGAAATGCCTCATTTCAACTTAGTCTTCATTAAATTTACGTACTCCGTTTCGCTTCATGGAACAATGAGCTGATATGCTCTTAACAAAACGCCCTTTTCTTTAAAGAAAGAAGGTGTTGCCAGAAAATTCTAGCTTCGCCTTCATTATTTTTATAAGTACTTTGGAATAGTCTGAAAATTATGTAGGACCTGCTAACTTTCGTACCCTCGCCACTTCCCCCTTTTGCAACAAACATACTTGACCAATTCATTGCTTTTCTTCATGAAACGCTCTTGGCGCCTGCCCACGAGGGATGCGATCATTTACGCCTTGCCAGCGGGCAAGCAAGATTACGGCTTGATAAGAATGCTCTCTTCGTACTTACTCGACAGGGAGACGTAAATGCTCGTTAGCAGTTCAGTACCTATTTTCTAGTTCGAGTTGTCCAGACATTTGGCCAGAGGTGGCACCACGGAAATTGGTACCTCCAGTATATCGCATGTCTAGAAGATATCATAAGCTGCTCCGTTGACCTGCTAGAAATTTTGGATTCCAATCAATAGTCTGATTCTTTCGAATGCAACATAGACTTTTTGAAAATTTTATATTTACTTCTAAGGGCTACCTTGAGAATTCCCAAAGAAATCTTTTAATTAACGCATCTTGCATGTTTTAGGAGCGCATTTCAGAAAGCGTTTTTGAAACGCCCTGCATAGTCTAGATAGGGCCGACGTACGCAGCGGATCTTCCAGCCCACACCGTTCCGTACTAGTCACTCGCGCGCCGACGCAGAAGCAGCGCAGCAGACGCTAATTTAATACAAGCACTACAAAGAACTTGCAAACAAAAAAGAGGCTGAATGCATTTCGCCATAGAACGCACAATGAATGGTGGTTGCTTCGAAATTGTTCTCTTGCGGCTAAGCTGCCCCATTGGCGCATTATTCCGGAATTGCCCTCCCAAAGGGTCATTTCCGACTGCAGACAACTTGTCATTGATTTTACCGTAAAACTGTGCGAGAATATTCAGTACAACGAAAGCAATACAAATAATGTTATTGAAGTGGTACAACTTCAACTTCCCGCCAACAACATTACTCCCACAGAAGTAGTCATTGCTCATTTCTTTTCCTTTGTTTTGTTTTTGACCATGCAGTGCAAAATAAAACTGCACCAGTCACTGTGCCCAAGGGACAAAAAAGCAAGATGGAACTGTGGTAGGCGTAAGTGACAAGGAAAACTCGGGACAATAATAGTGCTCCTGTAGTCTCTATTTTTCCTTGCCTGTCTTTATTTATTTATTTACATATTTACTTATTTATTTATTTATTTATTTAAGGATATCTTACAGGCCCCTAGAGGCATTGTGTAAGGGCGGAGAGTACAATAAAAAATTACAACTTATTCAATAATTAGACCACATATGTGAATATATAATCAAAAAGTACAGGGTAACGTAACAAATGCGCTAATACAGTAATATAGTGTTACAATATGTCCAAGTTTTAACGCGACAGCTCACTCATCAATGAAATTTCACACAGGAGAATATAATAGAATTACAGAGCAAGGGAGACATAATTAGGCTATAACAAAATAGTATTTAACGTGTAGTTGCACATTATTCACGGGAAAAGCAATGACAAAAATAGTAAGTTAGGTTATGGAGAGTTTGAAAAATGCGTTGTTAGAAGAAACCGAAAATTTACTTATTCACTTTCATGAACTTTGATGTTAGGAAGGTCGTTCTAATGACGAATGGCTTTTGGTAGAGCGGAATAGTTAAATGAATTAGTTTTTCCGTAGATGTGCATGAAATTGAACCGATGGCACAATCGTTGATACCTATAATGAGGAGTTTCAAGAGGCAGAACTGATGGCGCTGTTTTATGAACGTATTTATGAAATAAGGTTAACAGGGCTATATGACGACGATCATGCAAGGGCTGTAGTGAGAAGTCAAGTTTACTTTGTGTTATGCTTTCGGAATAGTCATAACAACCTGAAATAAAACGCGCTGCCCTATTCTGGATAGATTCAAGTTTTTCGATCTAATAGTGCTGATGGGGAGACCAGAAGGATGCAGCGTATTCAAGCTGAGGTCAGTCAAATGTTAGGCAAGCTAGTTTACGAATATCTTTAGTAAAATTATGTAACTTGCGGCGTATGTACCCTAACGATCTCGAAGTATTGACGCGTATGTATACAGTGTTCGTTGACCATGAAAGAGTCGAAGTTAGGTTAACACCAAGAGTATCATGCAAAATAGTGGTTTTTCTCGATGCATCATGAAAATCTTCCAATTGGCTCAGTGCTCCATTCTTGTTCAGCTTCTCTTATCTCCTCCTAAGATAATGTTCGTCTCGTGAACTCTTTTTTTTTTACTACAAAGAAATGCAAAATACTACGTTCGACCATCTGCTCATCTCTGGGTCACCCTTACATTTTGGCCCGAATGCCCTTTCCAAGTCGTACGACTAATACTAGGAACTGTCTTATGGTACCCTTTTTGTTTCTTCCACGACAGCGTTTCTCTTTCTCCAGAGCTTCACTAATACCGGACGTTCTTCAAAGAAGCGAAGACAGTATATTAGATTGTTTATAACTGCCGTTCCTTAAAAGCTAACCCCTGTGATGAAATGCTAAAGATTACCAGCAGCCAAGGCCAACGCCCATAGGGCTCATTTGCGGGCAACGTACTCAATAATGGTGACACGTGTCCAACGAATCAATAACTCTCTTGTTGATGGCATTGCTACACAGTCTGTAAGAGGGACTTCGCGGTACCTAGAAACAAAAAGCGCCAATATATGATTGCTGTACTATATATATACGATATTTCTTGCTCCGAGCTACAGGAATTTAGTAGAAAATTTGCCGAAATCAGATCTGTTTCTGTGAAAGGAACGGGATAGATAAAAAACAAAACGAAAAAAAAAACATTTGATTTAAAAATTTGAAAGCCACGGCTTATATCTCTATGGGCACGCGCAAATACTAAGTAGTCTTGCTCCACTGCTCCTTCTTCCCTTTGATCTTCAGCAGTCTGGCAGCTGTAATGCACATTGAAATATGATTTCAGGCATAACAGAATTTTATAATCTTTGTGATTACTCGTAAGTTCAACAGAAAACTCCACTCCTGTTGTGTACTAATCTGTGAAGTGACCGCTAAAGCAAAACAATTGAAACCTAGGTAAAATACTATTTAATGGAAGCGCCAAAATACTTTCAATATCGCTTACAAGTGGCGAGAGCTATGCTTCAGCGCTCATTGTTCTTAGGCATTGACATTATAAAAGCGGGAATTCCGTTTTCGTGATTACTAGGACAACTACAACGTGAACAAAGGACTTCACAATGACTTTTGAAGCCGCATCCTTCATTTACCATGTTTTTCAGTTGGCGCAGCATCAGATCAGAATGGAGAATATCACAGTAAAAATATGTATCCAGCAGCAGTACCGAGTTAACGTAGTTTGTCCTAGCGGAAGCTATGTTTAGTTTTCACATCTAATTTTATTGCTACATCGCCATTGCACTATAAACACACCATTTGGGTGCAGTGGCTATGGCTTTACGCTGCTGAGCATGCACGAGCTCGCAGATTCGATTCCTCGCTGCGGCGGTGTCGCATTTTGCGGGCGAAGAACTGTAGTAACGTTCGTGTACTCGGATTTATGGCCACCTATACAAGGACTGCCATTCGTCAAAGGTATTCCGGAGCCTTCCATTAAAGGTGTCTCCAAAATCCCCAGTGTTGCTTTGGGAAGTTAAACTCGTTGAATCAATCAATCAGTCAGCCAATACTGTAATGAGTAGCTGAGGTCCATATCGCAACCTATGCCATGCCTCCGAACATGTAAACCTTCACGTTTATAAATCACTGTTTAGACGAAAGCTCAAGGCGGAACCCGCCATTCGGAGCCCACAAAAGTCTTACTTCACCAGCGCTCCAGGACCAGTTCAGAACGGCGCGTCTGGATTTATCAGTTGCATTTATCAACACCACCTTAGCATATCATCAATAAATGCGGAAACCGATTTCGTAAACATTTTGCTTCGCCATCGCATTGCCACGCTGTATTTGTTCGGCAAGTTCTTCAAGCACTCTCTCGGCCACCCACCTCGTAACTCACCCGTGGTGTGCATATCTTGACAACGGGCAACAACTTTACCTGTCACTTCTGCTCTTGCATTCTCCTCCTCGTTCTTTTCGGTGCGCAGCAGCATCAGAGTGGAATGGCGTTTACCACCAAATCAACACAATCACCTGTCCATGAAGTTTCCTAAAAAATGTCATTGATCACCATTTTGACTAAGTGTGTATGGCAGTATTTTAGCCTAACATTTATGCAATATCCCCTGCAGGAGTCTTTAATAGCATGAAGTCATGTGGTGTGATTGCAATCTGTTTACGCAGTAATCAGTGCCGACCAAGACGTTCGTTGTAAGCTTATTTATGATTAGACTAAGCGCAACGATTAAATGCAATAGAGAAAAAGCGACAGCCCAAACACAGCAAAAAATTAAATTTAAAGTCACATATGCATAGAGATGAAAAGCAGTGGTCGGGCCTAGGTGGCAATGGCAAAAATTATCGCTACGTAGTCACCAAACCTTAAAAAAAAGAAACTGCAAAAACTGAGAACACTTGCTTATTTGGCCCCATCCGAGAAGAAACGGCTATGAGAAGTGCCTTTCTATCAGCGTGACGGGACCGTTAACTTTTGAAATTCTTCTGACAGCCTAAAGTTAAACAGAACCATTTCTATGACTTTCAGCAGATACGATTTTCAATAATGGAGTGAGGCCTGCAATAATGTGAGTACACTGTGTAAGATGTACACACAATACTACACTAGTATTGTGAACACATCCTTAACGAACGGTATTTAGTTGTATGAATGACAAGGTGAGAACATTTGTGCCACCTGCTATATGAGAGAGATAGAGAGCTTTTTATTTAAACCAGGGAGCTTTACCATTGTAGAAGTATTCAGCTACGTGACACTCCGCAAGGGAGGGAGAAATGGCTGCTATATGAGCGCCAATGCATCAACACATGAATACCTAATATTTATAGAAGAAAGCGGCTTTTAAAAGACTAAGAAACTACTCTCAAATATGTAGCGCTGTGTGTTTAAATTTAGACTTCTAGTTTCAGTGTGTTATCGGGCTATCAAGATGATGCAGGTTGTTGCTCAGTATGTTATTACCATTATTCTGTACCGGGTTGCTGCCTGAGACGCTCTAATTATATTATTTTTTCTTTAAGTTGCAATTTATGGTACTCCCACACATCAGAGAACGTTTCTTATTAACGCGATAGCGTTAAGGGCCCCGTATCGCAGAAAATTCGGCGTCGGCGTCGGTTTCGGCATCGATGTCGGCGTCCATGGCGGAGAAAATCATCACGAACCACCCCGACCGCGCAGGCCCTCCGCATGGCACAAGGTGTTAGCGCAGAAGAAAATCATTCCGAACCAGGCTGACCGCGCAGGCCCTTCGCGTGGTGCAAGGTGTTAAAGAACAAAAATTGAATTTCTAACAGTGAAATCCGTCAGAAAAATGGTAAAGTACGACTTAACCACAACGTACAGACATGGTGGCGTAGGAATGTTATTTGAATGTACGAGAAAACTTAATTCGGTTACAAGGCAACTCAAACACAAACCCCTTTTGCCAGAATTTCTACCCTACCAACAGCGGCGCGCTCGGGCAGGCTACTTGTGAAAATCCTATTCAGATGGCGCTCTCATCCTCGGCAGGTCATATCCTTGGCGCTCTCATTCTCAGCAGGTCAGAGAAGGTAAAATTTGCTGCATTAACATGCAGGGTGGTCGTAAGCAGGAAAAATGGCTGGAAATTCAAACGCAGCTGAATGATGAAGCGATTAGCGTGTACGGCTCGACCGAAACGCATCTAGGAGATTTGGCGCAGCCGCCTGTTATTGACAATTTTGTATGGGAAGGATGCAACAGAATGACTGGGGCAAGAAAAGGCGGAGGCCTAGGCGTACTAATTAGACGAGGTCTGCAGTGGCGAAGGATAAACGAGACATGTGAAGAGCATTTATGGATTAGCGGCACATGGCCAGGTAAAAAACGTGGCTGAGAGTAGCTTACCTATGGACAGGTAGTGATAGCAGAGAAAAAATGAGGAATTGGTTGATTGCTTTAGAAGCGATATTAATGAGTTCAGTAAATCGGGCCAGGTGATATCAGGGGGGGATATGAACGCACACATGGACGATTTCGACGGATATACTGATTACAACGGCTCTCTAGGGCTGGATCTGTGTGATGAACAGAACCTTATAGTAGTTAACAGGGAGAATAAGTGTCATAGACAGGTAACGTGGCAATGCGGAAACAGGCAGTCAGATATCGACTACGCCTTAGTCTCAGAAATGGTCTACGTACAACTAGACCGAATGATAATAGACGAAAATGGAAAAAAATAGCCTAGGAAGCGATCATAGACGTTTAGCATTAAAGTTTGGGCGACATAACAACGCAGAACATGAACCAATAGCCTCAGAGTTTTTAAAAATGAATGACGAGCAAATAATAGAGACAGCAAACAACATAGAGAAGAAAATTGAGGCTTTCCTACAGCAGTCTGGGAATATAAGGAACTGGTGGACGTTATGAGGCATCAAATAAGGCAGACACGGCAAAACAATTGTTGGATTGAGAAGAGAAAACCACGTAAATGGTGGAACAAGCAAATAAAACAAGCTATAGAAGAGCGTAAAGAGGCATCTAGGGCTCATCGAGAAGCCAAAACGTTGGGATTGTAAGAAGAAGAGGTGCTCCTCAGATGGAATACATACCGAGCGAAGAAAAGGGTGGCGAGTGAGCTCGTGCAAGAGAAAATTAGATGTGCAAGTGAACGTTGGGTGCATAAAATTCACAAAAGAGACAAAGGCGCCCCAAAAAGATTCTGGAACCATATAAAAGCACTCGGAGCTCCAACTAAAAACTCTCAAACGGCTATAAGGGATGAAAACGGTAACATCTACGAAGGAGACGATGCGCTGCGGTACATCACAGACGTTATTAGGGGTAACTTCGGCACGAGAAAAAGCGTAGTTCAGACAACAGATCCAGCAACAGCAGAACGGCCTCAGAGATCAAAATTTAGCATAGAAAGCTTTTCTTGGAAAAAGGCAGTAGAAAATGTCTCTAACAACACGGCAGCAGGACCCGATGAAATCCCAATACAGCTAATCAAAAACGTCGGTCCAAAAAGCAAGGCACTGCTGACTAATGTCATAGAGGAAGTGATTAGACCAAAGAAAATTCCCGTTGGATGGCGTGAAAGCAAGATGAATCTCATCTACAAAGACAAAGGAGATAAGAATAAGACGAGCTCGTACAGGCCAATGACAGTAACGTCGGTGATATATAGAATGACAATGCACGCCATAAAATTAGAACTGTCGAAGTGGGTGGAGAAAAACGATGTATTGGGGGAACTACAGAATGGGTTCGGGCCAGGCAGACGCTTAGAGGATAATATGTTTGTACAAACTCAGTGCAAAGAGATTTCAGTAGCTCAGAAAAGACCTTTATCGACAGCATTTCCCGATATTAAAAGAGCTTATGACAACGAAGGCATAGATGATGATTTCGTGGAGCTGTTGAGGGAGATATATAGAGACAACCAAGTACAAGTGGTATGGGAAGGTCGAAAAGGTAATGAAATGGTGGGAATTCACCAAGGCTTGAAGCAAGGATGCCCTCTGTCACCATTGTTGTTCACTCTTTACGTTAAGGGTATAGAAAGATGAGTGGAAAACAGCGAATTAGGTTTTCATTTATCCTACATGCGTAATGGACAAATGGTGCAACAGAAGGTCCCTGGACTGATGTACGCAGACGACATTGTGCTACTAGCGGACAATAAAAAAGATTTACAGATACTTGCGAATATCTGTGGGAATGCAGTGACAAATCTAGGCCTTAAGTTAAGCACAGAGAAATCAGGAATTATGATCTCTAATGAAGAGACGAGTAATTTCGTGGTGTCAATCCAACAGCAAGTAATACCCATAGTGAAACAATATAAGTACCTCGGCGTACACATACACGAAGGAAAGAATTACTCAAGCAACCACCAAGATAATCTGAAAATAAAGGGGAAGCGGAATGCAGCATTAATGAAACACAGAGCACTGTGGGGCCACAATAAGTATGAGGTGGTGCGTGGAATCTGGAAAGTAATGGTGCCAGCGCTACCATTCGCAAATGCCATTCTATGCTCAAAATTGGATATTTTGTCGGGTTTGGAAGTTAACCAAAGATCAGTAGGCCGGTTGGCTTTGGGAACCCACGGTAAAACCACAGATGAGGCAGTGCAGGGTCACATGGGTTGGGCCTCTTTTGAAGTCAGAGAAGCACACAGCAAAATTAGTTGTAAAGAAAGGCTCAGGAACATGGATGAAAATAAATGGGCGGCTAAAGTGCACAAGTATCTCTACATGAAAAGCGGGGACACAGAATGGAGGAAGAGGTCATGGAAGTTGGCAACCAAGTACAGGATAATCGAAACTGTAAATAGACAACCAGGAGTCATCAGAAAGAAAGTGGTAGAAATAGAGACCGTGAATTGGATGCTAAGAATGGAAACAAAAAGGACAATGGAGATTTACAAGAATGAAAAGAAAGAAATTACAAGGAAAATTTTGTATGACAGCACAAAGGGCTGTCGTACAAATAGCCTTGCTATTTGAGACTCGAGCTGGTTGCCTGAGGACCAAAACACACAGGAGCAAAAATATTCGGAACTAGATGAGGCTTGCGTATGCTGCAGTAAACATCCAGGACCACTCACAACATCCTAATGGAATGCGACGGGATCCACCCAGCGAGAACCGTAGGTAGCGTGCAACTCCCAGAAGCGCTTGGGTTTAAAGTGGAAGGAAACATCAACAGATCAGCCGTTGAGATAAGCAAGAAACGACTAGAGTACTGGTGGGAAAAAAAGCTGGGAAAAGATGGATACGACCTGATCTCTTAAAATCATAGGTAGCAGTACACGGTAAATTTTTGATACAGAAAAATAATAAGGAGAGGTATAGAAAAATGCTAGATAAAGGACATGTATAGTATACCTGATTAAATCAAGCAGGCTAGGTGACTACTTGTCGCCGCCCCGTTTCAAAGGGGATGCCAATAAATCATCATCATCATCATCGGTCAAATTGGGAATTGGCCTCCTAATGCGTTTTGGACGCGCACTCACGTCGGGGCAATATAAATTAATAATAAAATAATAATAAAGGTCCTAGCTAGGGCCCTCACATTTTAAGATAAGTCGACTTATATTTCCCCTGAAAAAAAACGTCTTCCCAGCAATGCATTTCTGTTTAAACGTGAAGCCGACTTTAAGGGGATTGGTGTAAGCTTGGTCTTTGCAAGCTGGCTTTCCAAAGTTCTATTTGCAGTGAATCCTACTCAAAGAAAAATGCGATGCGAACAGGGCCCAATAACGCTATCGCGTTCCACTCTCAAAGGTGAAGATAAAGCGTCCTCCAATTTTTATAGCGTTAATTTGCCCCATGGCATCAAAATATAGATTCCCGAAATGTAGCAATAATCGATGGGTAATATCATACGTGTCTGCACATACTGGGTAAAGTGCCCAAATCGGTGCTCCATCATTCATCGCGACGATCACTCACCAACCGTATTTTCACCATTACGTATCGTTGCCATCCAGTATCATATTCCTTAGCTGGCAGACATTTGCCTAACACGGTGTATATGTTACTTAAATTCATTCTGCCTTTCGGACAGTTTCAAAATATGCGCCATTAGACTTGCAGTAAAAATGCACGCTTGTCTCACTTACTTTTATGACAAAGCACTGTTTTATGCATTGGAGGAGAAAAATAACTACCAAATTATTTCATCGCTTACTTTATCGATGAATAACTCGTAACTGGCGTCATCCTCAGAATTCGCGCCAAGTAATGTACCTTGAGAACTCACTGGTTATAATTCGTAAATTGCACTGTGTGCCGTAAAGTCTATAGATAAAAATTGTCTAGTAATATTTTGTTAATTAGTTGCTTATGGGTCGGTTTTCTCCTGCAATTATTGTCGGCCCATTTGAATAATTGGATGTAGGAGTGTAGAGTTGTGTTATCTGCCAGAGGCAACTTTCAAATTATGTTCATGTAAAAACATACACGCGCGCACACATAATAAGAGCAACTTTAGGCCCGAAATTACATCCACTGTGCAGAACAGATCGCCAAGGACAGCCGCGCCGCATTTGTTCCATTGAATGTAGCTTGGAAAAACGTCAACCATGCGCGCTATAACGCAAAGCTATTCCAAACGTTTCTATTCCATTTCTGCAATCATCCCCTTACCATTCGTCAAAAATGTTTTGGGCCACCCCCATTTCGCTTGTTTGTCATGCGACGTCACGAAAACCTTTAGAACTCCCGATCTGCTATGATGTGTACACCCTTATTGTACAGCATTAATCCTAACAAAAAAAATCATTATTTTCTATTCTACGCCAGTTTCGCCATTAGCCCTCCAGCATTGGGGCAAAATCTTTCGGGTTGCGCCTTATTCGCCTGTCAAAAAACCGCAAAAACTGACTACGAACAAGTTACGTGTGCGCCTTAAATATGCATTAATACGCTGAACAAAAATGAGTCAATATATCATCATCATAAGCCTATACTTATGTCCACTACAGGACGAAGTCCTGTCCCTGCGATCTGCAATTACGCCTGTCTTGCGCTTGCTGATTCCAACTTGCGCCTGCAAATTTCCTAACTTCATAACCCCACCTAGTTTTCTGCCGTCCTCGACTGCGCTTCCCTTCTCTTGGTATCCATTCTGTAACTGTAATGGTCCACCGGTTATCCATTCTACACATTACATGGCCGGCCCAGCTCCATTTTTTCTCTTAATGTAAACTAGAATATCGGCTATCGCCGTTTGCTCTCTGATCCACACCGCTCTCTTCCTGGCTCTTAACGTTAGGCCTACCATTTTTCGTTCCATCGCTCTTTGTGAGGTCCTTAACTTGTTCTCGAGCTTCTTTGTTAACCTCGAAGTTTATGCCCCATATTTTAGCACCGGTAGAATGCAATGATTGTACATTTTTATTTTCAACGACAGTGGCAAGCTCCTAGTCAGGATTTGGTAGTGGATGCCTTATGCACTCCAGCCCAATTTTAACCTTCTGTAAATTTATTTCTCATGATCAGGGTCCTCTGTGAGTAATTGACCTATAGAAACGTACTCCTTTACATACTCTAGAAGCTGACTGGCGACGCTGAATTCTTGTTCCCTTTCCAGGCTACTGAACATTATCTTCTGCATATTAATCGCGGTGGTGGCGTGGAGCAGAGGTAGAACACCAGACTTCAAATCTGGAGGTCGTAAGTTCGAATCCTGCTCCAGTGCACCACATTTTCAGGCATGGAGTGATGCCTGACACCGGCAAAAAATATTGCCGAGAGCTAGTGGGGCTATACTAGTTCAGGTGCAACCAAACTAGGCAGGTCCACTAAGCTTTATCAGAGTCACTCCATCACCAGAACAGGAATTGGCCTCCCTGGTGCAGTAGTTGGCCACTACCTCCCTCATGACTCCGACAATTAACCCATGGCCCTCAGTCCCCAGTGGGTGCGGAGCACCTGACCAAGGCGGCGGTCAGACCTGCGACGTGGCAGAGGGAGCTAAGAATCTATGGGTCCGGACAGGCCGCCAATGAAAACTGAACCTGGCAAGGTTCAACACGCGCACCCTCTCGAGTGAGGCTAGCTTAGCAGGACTATTTGAGGAATTATCAGGCATTGCCTGGGATATTATTGGCCGTAGTGAGGTTAGAAGAACTGGTGAGGCTTACACAGTGCTGACTAATGGCCACGTCCTCTGCTACAGAGGTCTTCCAGATAAGAGAGAATCAGGGGTAGGATTTCTAGTTCATAACAACTTAGCGGGCAACATTGATGCATTCTACAGCATTAGTGAGATGGAAGCAGTCGTCGAAATAAAGCTGAATAGGAGGTACACAATGAAGGTAGTACAAGCCTACGCCCCAACTTCCAGTCACGATGATGAAGAAATAGAACAGTTTTATGAAGATGTCGAATTAGCAATGAGGAAGGTGCAAACTCAGTATACTGTAGTCATGGGCGACTTAAATGCAAAAGTGGGCAAAAAGCAGGTTGGGCAGCACAAGCAATTGGCAACTACGGCATCCACTCTAGCAATGCAAGAGAAGAGATGTTGGTAGAATTCGCGGAAAGGAATAGGCTCCGAATAATGAATACATTCTTCAAAAAGCGCAGCAACAGGAAGTGGACCTGGAAAAGCCCTAATGGAGAAACAAGGAATGAAATAGATTTCATACTCTCTGCCGATCCAAGCATAGTGCAGAATGTTGAAGTGTTAGGTAAGGTAAAGTGCAGTGACCATAGGTTAGTGAGGTCTAGGATTTGTCTCAATTTGAAGAGAGAAAGAGTGAAATTAGTCAAGAGGAAACAGGCCAACCTAGACGCAGTAAGGGTGAAAGCAGACCAATTAAGGCTGGTGCTCGCAAACAAATATGCAGCTTTAGAATAGGAAGATAAAGATAGCATAAAGGTAATGAATGAAACCGTAACTAGGCTGTGATCTCAGTAGCAGCAATTGAAGTGGGAGGTAAGGCACCAAGGCAACCAGTAGGTAAGCTCTCCCAAGAAACAAAGGACCTAATAAAGAAACGTCAAAACATGAAAGTGTCCAACTCAAGAGATCAGATAGAATTCGCTGAACTGTCGAAACTGATCAACAAGAAGAAAGTAAGGGATATTCGAAATTGTAACGTGGGAAAGATTGAGGAAGCCGTAAAATATGGACGCAGCATGAAATCAGTAGGAATAAAGCTTGACATAGGACAAGGCAAGATGTATGCACTGAAAGATAAGCATGGTAATATCATCAGCAATTTATATGACATACTAAAAGCAGCGGAAGAATTCTATACTGAACAGTACAGTTCCCAAAACAGCCAAGCTACTTTCATTCCAAATAGTGATGAACCGGATACAGAAGCTCCTTCTATAACTAGCGATGAAGTTAGAAGGGCCTTGAAAGACATGACCAGGGGAAAAGCGGCTGGAGAAGATGGAATAACAGTCGATTTAATCAAACATGGAGGAGATATCATGCTTGAAAAGCTTGCGCCCTTTATACGCAATGCCTTACAACTTCAAGTGTACCAGAGAGCTGGAATAACGCCAACATTATACTTATCCATAAGAAGGGAGACGTTAAAGAATTGAAGAATTACAGACGCATTAGCTTGCTATCAGTATTATATAAAATATTCACCAAGATAATTTCCAATAGAATCAGGGCAACACTTGACTTCAGCCAACCAAGAGAACAGGCTGGCTTCAGGAAGGCATATTCTACGATGGATCATATCCATGTCATCAATCAGGTAATCTAGGAATCTGCGGAGTACAATCAACCTCTCAATATGGCTTTCATAGATTATAAAAAGGCGTTCAATTCAGTAGACATACCAGCAGTCATAGAGGCATTGCGTAACCAAGGAGCACAGGAGGCATACGTGAATATCTTGGCAAATATCTACAAGGATTCCACAGCTACCTTGGTTCTCCACAAGAAAAGTAGAAAGTTACCTATCAAGAAAGTGGTCGGGCAAGGATACACAATCTCTCCAATGCTATTCACTGCATGCTTAGAAGAAGTATTCAATACGTAGACTGGGCAAGCTTAGGAGTGAGGACCAACGGCGAATATCGCAGATGATGACCCTCCCCCCTCCCCCGTCTCCCTCCCGCATAAGACGCTTGGTTCATCTAGCGCGCGCAACGGAGGAAAGCGTGCAAGAAGGCGCGCTTCTTGCACGCTTTCCTCCGTTGCGCGCGCTAGATTGAGACGCCATCGCCGGCTCACCCTCGCACGCTTTCACTCGCACATAGAGCATAGGGCGCTCTCCGACGACATTATCGCCATTGGACTTTGTGCAGAACATCACGGCGACGCCAACGGCAGAAATGCGCCTGGAGAGCTCATATAATTGCCACCACAATAAAATTGCGAGGCAGTACAACATTGTCGAGCCACTTTAGCGCGTGTACAATATATTGTTTCTGCACAAATTTTCTGGATTCACCAGACAGTGCCCTTGTACCAGGTGCTACTACTCCCCGTAAAATGGGCGCTTGTCGAAGATGTCCCTTAAGTACTGCGGGGGACAAAAGTTCTTTGGATTCCGTGAGTCTGTGCCAAATTGCATTCCTGCGCCATTTGATGAACCAAGCGTCTTATTTGTCACGACATGGCTTTTAGTTGCGAAGCACGTCGTTATGCGCCCAGGCTGTCGGAGTCTCCTGTCATAATCGTCATCGTCGTAATCGTCGTCATAGTCGTCGTCGTCCACTGCTGGCTGAGTTGAAGGAAGCCATAGAGTTTCATATTACTATAACTAGAGGGCAATGTGGCGCTGCGATCGTTCAACTATCATGGGAATGATGGGAAGTACAGGCTACGGATTGGTATTCTGTTGACTGGCGAACTAGTCTACAGGTATTTTTTGTCAGTTTTGGTTTCGCTAGTTTTGCTCCAAGCGCAGTTGCTACAATCCGTAGAACACAAACTTACTTGTGGTAGGAAAGGTTGCTGCTTCCTGGCGGTAGTCTGCTGTCGCAAAACGGGTAAGCGCAAAGTCACGACATAACAGTTTCTGGCACGCACTTCAGAAGAAGCGGTACGTCAACATAAAATATAGTGAAGCATGCTCGTAAGAGGCCAAAAGCGTCCAAGATAGCACTGCAGCTGATGTGTTTAAAAGTACTCGAAGACTTTCATCAATCGTGACAGCCGATGCAGCCTTTCGAAAGAGCGAGAGAGTTCGCAAGTGCGTCTGCGCAGACGCAAGTGCGTCTGCGGGAAAAGTTCACTTTCCCCGCGTTCGCAGCGAGCAGGCGTCGTAGCAGACGACACTTGTAACATTTCTCTCAAAGGCGCAACACTTTTCTCATAATACAAAATTTTTATTCCCACAAATATTTGATGAGTATTTTTTATATAAGCTGGTATAACCGTTTTTATAAGCGTATTGCTGTTGTGAAAGTAAATAAATAATTATTCAATGGCGCTAAATCAGGCAGAACGATGCATACCCTGGTGGTAAACCATGCTTCAATCTCAAAGTCATACAAACTTTATTCAATGTATTATGCATTATATAAAACACAACATAAATAAAATTAATTTTTGCACGAAAATATTTTAATACAGCTTCGTTTACTGCGCCGCATGCAAACGCCACCAGTTTCAAGACAGAAGTCAATCCGAAGCCTGTACTTCCCATCATTCCCATGTAGGTTGAGGCGACGTTCAGGAGAACCCCCGTAGACACTAGCGCCACTTTTCCCTCTAGGGTTTTTATTTAGAAACTCTATGAAGGAAGCGGTTCGTGCTCGCGCTCCGCACGCGCTCGTGCCACTGCTCCCGCGTTCGTCGTCGTCTTCCACAGATGGCTGCGTTGCCGCTCATCATTCCAGCGTAGAATTTCACTTCTCTTCTGCCGTCCGAATGGGGGCCGGTTTCTGGGGTTATGAGCCATTGCTTAAGACAGTACGAACCCATTAGTGGTGCATCACTGCATGCTTCGCACCTCCCCAGATTTCACCTTAGTTGAGCTGCATTTTTCTTTTTTGTTTTCATTTAGCCTCACGCAATGATCTGTAACTCCTGGCGAGTACACGCAAATTTTGAATTTTAGATTCATATGAGTTCCAGTCAAGTTTGTAGGAGAACAAAATGAGAGCTGCAATTATTAAGAGCTAAAACAGCGACTTGTCGAAAACACGACAACAGTTATTAACAGGCATGCCGCTATTTTAAGATTTCAACATTTCCTGGTTACCTCAGTGGCTTCGTGCTACTGAACACCAGATCGCATGTTCTATTCCCGCCCTCGGCGGCCACATTTCCTTGCAACCAAAAAAAGTATGCGTACAGACAGAGCTAAGACAGTTACAGACAAGTAAATAAAAGTAAAGGAACGCTTGCGGGGAAAAATTAATATGGAACTGTCCACTACGGTGTCTGTTATTGACCACATGTTGCTGAGGGCGCTAAACTTCCTCATAACCATTTTTCCTCTCCCCTCGCTATATTGTTTACCTCAAGGGCGACGTGTCTACAGCTGCTACTAATATTTACTGGACACAACGAAAGAAGACAAACAGACACCGTCAACTTAACGTTTTTAATGGTATACCCTTTCCCCGACTGACCAAATCAGGCGCTGAATGCACCCTGCTTGCTTTGGTCCTTTTAGAAGATGTGGACGAATGGTACAGATAAAATATGCATGCCAGATGGACTTGAGTGGTAGTTGCACACCCCGCAAACTGCTTCGCATATGTTTCTTCGGCACGCAACTTAGTCGTTTTACTTGCGTGGCCATCTTTGGAGGCAAATACGTGTATAAGGGGTCATCTGCTGAAAGAGCATAAGCAAAAAGGACAGAGGACAGGGTAAAACCAGCACGAGATCCTGCCGCATTGACACCCCTCCACAATAAAATGTGCTTTTATGGCCTCGGAGATAAATGGCATGTCCCGATTGTTGCACTTTTTTCTATGCTTCTGTTACCCTCTCTGTTTTTTCTGTACTTTGTTCGAAGGAGGTCAAGCAGTGGCTTTCGTTCCACCCACCGCACGAGAAGCAGCTGACGCCGCTCTACGCTGACTTCCTAAGTGAGAGAGGGAATAAGAGTGATGAAGACGGACGTAACTTCCGCTCGGACAACCGTGTCCACAACCAGCTGCAGTCGACATGCAGGCGTGCGAATGGGAGTGCGAGGGAACCACGACGAGCACTCTTCCAGCGTCCCATTTGCGCCTATCCCCTGCTATCCTCGTTTAAGAGCACTGCAGGCGAGCACCCTATTTCTGTTTTTTTTTATTATCCTTTCACTCACTCACTCGGCTCACTCGGCCGCACCCTGAACACTTACATTGCGTCGCTGGCCTATATGGACTCTTCAAGTTTTTCCACAGAGACAAGAAGTTGGAAGGTCGACCATTTACGCTTTACCTCTTAAAAAAGCTACAGAGTACCTTTAAAGCCTGCAGAAAATGCGTTTCGAGCTTCACCAACGGTCCTCGCAATGGCGTAAAAGGGGAGCGTGCGACTGGAGGTACAGAGGAAAAAGCGAGTGGAGTTAAAGATCTGGGGCCAGATTGACAAAGCTTTTCTTTCGTAAGTGCTCTTTGCCATTGGCCGTCCGCCTTAGAAATTCTTTCTTGCGAACAATTCTAGCGTAAGAAGTTTTTGTGAATTCGGTCCCTGAACAGCCTCGTCAGCTTTCCTTTTCTCGCACATGGTATTCATATATGCTCGACTGACCAAGGTACACATTGTATTTTCTGAAGGGCAATGGTTGTGTGAATCTAATGTTTAATGACATAGCTGTGGCCCATTGGAGTAGATGCAAAGGACATGGTCATGAAACACAGAAGCTTAGTGACCGCGTAAAATCGGTCATGGTGAGGAACATTCGTCGTGCACACCACAGCTATGCTAATATGTGCCTTATAATTTTCAAATTGCTAGAATCTCAGGCAAAGTTTGCCTGGAACTTTAGAAGACGCAGCTCTATACCCGAAAAGAACATATTGGATATGGGATATTTGTTTTTGCTATAAATAAAAAATAAGGCTTCCTAAAAAACTAAAAAACACACATTTGTGCGCAACTGATGTTTTATAAAGTACTACTAATAGCTACTACTAGGTACGTAGACTAAACGTTTACGTCATTCATGATCAACTGCGGTAACCCAGCGGCTTTGACGTTGCGCTGCTGAGGTTCGACCCCGGTGGCGGTGACCCCATTTCCATGGGGGCGAAATGCAAAAACACTCGTGTTCTTGGATTTAGGTGCAGATTACATAACCCCAGGTGGCCAAAATTTATCCGGAGTCCCCCACTACGGCATGCTTAATAATCAGATTCTGGTTCTGGCACTTAAAGCACCATAATTAAAGCAAAGTTTAAACACTGCTTCCGCGACACGCAGTGTAACATAATGACAGTGCTTACCTTGTCACATCCTATGAACAACGGCCCACACCAACGCCTCAAGCAGAACACGTCTCGCTGTGTGTTCTGTGTACATCCACAACATCACCACCATTTATCGTCAATTAACGCAAACACTACAAAAGCTTCACTCACACCGATTCCCAAAGTGCTTGGATATTGCGTAACATTTCGTCTTATTTCATTTGAGGTCTTGTTTGAGAACATGCATTGTAACCTCGTAGCAAACAGCAAAAAGCTGTCGGCAGGTCACTGCAGCTGCTGCAGCAGCTGCAGGGGTTAGCAACGGTGGACTACGATGACGAAGCGGTGCTGTGGTGCATGCGCCTTTCTCCAACAGTAACACATGAGCCGTCAGTTCGCATGGTTGTCCTGTCATCGATCATCTGAAAACTAGTGAAGCAAACAAAGCCAACATCGAAATTCGCTTGGTATTGTAGAACGAGCGCCGATAGCAGTTTCCATTTTTCATCACACAAACACTCCGCAAACACTGAATCTGATTTGAATGCTGCATATAAGAGCCCTCAAGTGCTGTGGCGTCGCTGCGATATCCACCGGCGATCGTTGTTTGCCGCGGCAGAAGCAATCCGAACGTGCCTTCAAGCGCACAATGCATTCAAATGCTGCGCAGGTGCGCACGCAAGTGCCTTCGCTGCTTTCACTCAGCGTTCGATGACAATGGAGGAGTTGTGTGACTTGGAAGTATTCACTGGTCCTCCTCAGCGCATCCTGGAGGCTTCAGACACCACAGAAAAAATTGTTCACACCGCCGCAGCCCTTTGCTGCCTTAATTACATTATTCAAACTTCGGCTGCATCTCGCTTTTTGTCCGCGTAGTCTTGCTATTAAAGCACGTCATGATGTAGGCTAGTCAAGCCACCTCCCATTCCTCTGAAATAAACCGCTTACAGAGAACCATCTACGAAGTTAAAGCCTACAACCACCTAGACCGCCTACGACCAAGCCTACGAACCCAGCGTTGGAGGGGTGAAACCGCAAACACGAGTTGGATCTTTTAAGCATATTTGTTTTGCACAGCTAGGAATAGAATATCATTTCATGGTGACGGAGCCTGTAACACGCCGTACATTTATTGCATTATTAGACTAATAAAACGAACACATTAAGCGTGTAGCAGGCGGCACGCATGAACGGCCGCAACGCCACCGGCGGCTGCACAGCGCGGGTGTTCCCTATGACGTTCGGTGCGTTTGGTCACCACTGTAGTTGACTTTGCTGTCGCTGCCTGCAAGCTGTCGGTTATTTATTATCACTCGCAGCAGAAATTATCGAAATTCGGGTAATTGGCTCAGTCATCACTTTTCATCAAAACTTCACTGCTGTCAAAACTAAAAAAAAAACACCTGCTTAATGAGATAAAATGATCAAATTATTTTTTCATAGCTTTAACATAATTGAAAGAAAGGAAACGGTTGGAACAAGTATGCGGTGCGCGTGCGCTGTTCGCTATCGATCGTGGCTAGACAGATAATTCCTGGAAGCGGAGAGAAACCCTTGATGCGCCCGGAAAGGGAACGGCAGGCCGCTTTCGACGAATGTGTAGATACTGTCGCGGTAATGCGGTACGGGACAGTCGCGGTATTGCGGTATTGCAATATTGCGTTGGTAAAATAATCGGTGCAGGTGAGTTCCATTCTGCACCATAGTGTGTTTGAAACTAGAAAGCGCCATGCGCACACTGCGCTCGTGCTGACCTGCGTGGCTTTATCTTGACATTTTATTCATAGAGTTTCATGGAAAAACTAGAGGGGAAATGTGGCGCTAGTGTACACGGTAGCTACAAGCAGGGCGCTTCGGCCAGCATAGTAATAATGGGAAGTACATGGTTTCACCTAGTCTTTCTTGCTTTAAACGGCTTCGTGGCTTTACAGAGAGATAATGTTTAAGAAAGTACAGCCTTATAAATAATGAAATAAATATTACTGAAATTGTCCGAAGGCAGGATTCGAACGAAGATCGATATTGTAACTATTACGCCGCGAACGTATGGATAAGCCGAACCACGGCAATTAGCAGCGATTATGCATGTTTGCAGAGACCTATTACCTTCTGCATTAAAAAAAATACATAAATTGCTTTGAAATTTAGGCTTTTTACGGTTGGCTCAATCGTTACAACATTTAGAAAGTACCCTTTACTGCACCTCAATAAGGTCAGTCGCAGCAGCGATCTGTTAGGGAAGAATGTTGCCACTGGGAGGAAGTTGATTACGTGGAAGGCTTTGAAAATTTTGTGTCTGCAGATTCTTTTTGAGAACTGGCGTTCTAACAACAGGCCATACAGAAAAAAAAAACGATTGAGGTTTAATAAAGCGAATTTCTGTGTCTTCTGTGAAATTTCAACTTATGTGTATTAGGTGTACGCCTGAAGCACGAACAAAGGTCTCATTATATGTGCTTTTAGGCAGAAAAACAGCGGTTGAACTTTAAAATTAAATTATCGGGTGCTACGTGCTAAAACCACGGTCAGATTATGAGGTACGCCGTAGTGGGAGGCTCAGGAATAATTTGTGCCACCTGGGGCTCTTCAACGCGCACCTAAATCTAAGTACACGGGGGTTTTCGCATTTTGACCCATCGAAATACGGCCACCGTGGCCGGGATTTTATCGCACGACCTCGTGTTTAGCAGCCCAACATCATAGCTACCAAGCAGCCACGCGGGATTTTGTGTCTTCAACGAAGTTTCCACTCATGCACATTAAGTGTACGCCTGAAGCACAAAGAAATATTCTTTTAGTTTGGTTCGGTTTAATTTTTTACAGGTGTGTTTTTAGTCGCACCGTATTTGTTTAGAGCGCGGATCTTAGGCGCCCGTTCCTGCGGCTAGCGTCGGCGCCGTCACTCGTAACCGAGCGAACGAGCGCAGCGAAGGATAAAAGGGCGAACGCGGAGCGCCGCGGGGGATGAAAGACGACAGGAGGACATCGGAGAGGAGGGTGCCGTGGATCCATGAGGCGGAAAGCGGAGGAGGGCATGGCGAAAGCGGGACAAGAAAAGCGTAGTGCGGCGATGATGACTAGGAGATGGCGCCAGAGTAGGGCGCATCGTCTGGTAGGCGGCGACGGCCGCTGTTAGTTGCGCCCACGCGTCAGCCATGCGCTGGCTCTCGCGATCTCCAGGATAGTGAGGCAGTCGCGCCGCACTTCGCTCCATTTGCAACGTGCCGCACGAGACAGATTATCCGCGCCAGCCAATAAATCGCAAAATTAAACCATCAGTTTCGCATTAGGGAGTATCGTAATCGTCGGTGATTTTTATTGCATATTCTAGAAGTGATATTATCTTGCGACATGGTATGATTAGTTCGTAAGAAACCTGTTGGGTCTTCTATTGCACGTCCCTTACTAGATGATAGCACGCTTTCACCTTGCGTAATCATCCGCTGTAACGATTTCACTACACGCTTTTGATTTCTTTTGTTTTTACGTCACATGCAGCGCTCGTTTTTTGTCACTGATGTATTCGTTTGCTGACATTAATTTCAGTAACGTGAGAAGACGGCGCTACGCTCTGTTGTTTCATGTGTTTTTTATTTACATTTCGGCATTTTGAGCCTTAACTTTTCCGTTCAACACTAGCGATGTGGCCTGGTACATTTTTTTTCTTTCTAGAGCGCAGTATAGCTAAATGAACACGTGATTCGGCAGAAACCTCCCGGAGATCCTTACGCGCAGTCTGGAAGAACGTCTACGAAAGGAAAAAAAAAAACTTTGTGTGCTTCATCATCCATTTCAAACAAGTAGCTTACGAAGCCCTTGTGTCACTTCATTACACCCCCTTTTATTGCTCATAATTCCAATTCTCCTGTTTCGCGCCTAACAATAGTGGTGATGAATAAATAGCGCTGTACTCGTTGCCATAATTACGTCGCCACTCACCCAAGTTTCCATCTTGGACCTTTATTAGATTTCTAACAACAACAACTCGATTTGAGCGAGTTGGTTCACCTTCGAATAACCCGCCGCTGTGGCTCAGTTAGCTAAGGCGTTGCGCTGCTGCGCACGAGGTCGCGGGATCAAATTCCGGCCGCGGCGACCGCGCTTCGATGCAGGCTAAATGCAAAAACGTCCATGTGCTTGCGTTGTAGTGCATGTTAAACAACGCCGTGGTCAAAACTATTCCGTAGCCCTCTACTACGGCACGCCTCATAATCAGAACTCGTTTTCACACGTAAAACCCAAGAAAGAAGAAGACATTCATCTTCGAGTGTAAGTTGAAACAGCGCTAGTCCTGTTATGTCTGTTTTTAATTCTTGTCCTCGTCTTCTTCGTGCTGCTTCAAGTTAATATAACTTGATTAATATAACATACATACATACGTAATAAAAGATTACTTGCAAATTTTGGTGTATATTTTTGCACTGATGGACATGTTCATGCACCTCCGTTCCATCGCTATGCTGAGTGCATTGTTAGAATACGTTTTACAACAGCGAGACAGATAGTGAGGAGAGACTGCCGGCATACCTCGTCGAACGATGAATACTTTCCTCACAAAGAAGTGTGCAAAACCAAACCCCTTTAAAAAGTATGAAGGTGTAGGAACGGCCCCCCAGCACAAGACGTCTAACTCGTTTGTTATCCGAAACCGATCTGCCAGCCGTGTCATGCTCGTGCGCACCCGACACACCTCGAATCTTTATTCTCTTCTTTTTTTTTTATTGCGATAAAGACTTGCCGTTAAGACATAATTCTTGATGTGTATATGTGTATTATATGTGTGCTGTGAGGCCTGTGTTGTGTATGAATTGAAGCAGTGTTTTGTGGAATCTGTTATCATGTATCCAGCGGTCATAGCTGGTTGTCACACTGTAGCGGAGGCCGGCTTGCAGTAGGAGACGCGAGCGTTCCGATTGTAAACCAGTACATGTCCATATTAGATGGTATGCATCTGCTTCCATCACAGGGACGGAGCAGTATGGACACGTAGCACCCAGTGGTAAATGCGACCAGTTCCACCTTGAGATCACAGCCGGTGTAAGGGCCACCCCGGCCCGAAGCCTCCTAAGCACAACTTCCTCCGCCCTAGTAAGGTGAAGGGGGAGGGAGCAGACACACGGGGGGATAAGAGCGCGTGTGTCCTGCCGGAGAAAATTTTTACGGGCTCGGAGCGAGTTAAGGGGTTGAGGTGGGAGGGGAATAGACGGAAGGTCTGGATTAGGAGGGCAATGTGCCTGCTGGTCAGCAGCAATGTTGTGAGGGTTCGCTGCATGGCCTTGAATCCAGTGTACCTTGACGCAGGTAGCTGTTTTTCTATTCATCGTGTGTATTGTCTCGCAGATTTCCATCGCCTTGTCAACCTTCTTCAGTTCCTGAATAGCCGCTAAAGAATCAGTGAAGATATCTAGTTGTTTGATGGTAGGCAGCTTAGATGTCGCATCTTGCACAGCGTCGTGGATGGCTTGAAGTTCCATTACTAGAGCGCTGGCTTCCGTAGATAAATAGCGCTGGTGGCCGCTGATGAAATTATGCGTTGTACTGAGGAATGATGTCCTCCCGCCGTCTGGGAGAATAGCAGCATCCGTATAGACTTTGCAGGTGTCAGCGCATGATGCATCGATGATATTGTGGTCGTCAATAATACCTGTTGTATCGCTGCGTCGTAACTTCGTTGGCTTATTAGTTGTGATGCTGGTGAATTCCCAGGGAGGCATTGGATAGGGCTGATTGTCAATACGAGAGCCGCGTTGAAAATGAGCATGTAACGCAGCGACAGCCGGAACAAGTTGCTTTTTATTTCACGTGCTTTTTCACGTTGCGAAATTAGCTCTGCAATTGTGTTGAGCTGGGCATGTTCCTGTAACGTTGGTATCGGAGTGATGCGTGGTAGTGCTGTGATTGTGCGCATAGCATCGCGATTAATCGTTTCTAACTGTGCCAACTGTGCCAAAGTTAGCCGTTGAAATTGTGCCTGATATAAAATTCGTGGCTGCAAGACTGCACGTACCAGCCGTCGAGCTACGTCAGTACGAGCTCCAGCTGCTTTAGCTGCAATGCGACGAATAAGGTGAAGTGTTTTTGTCGAAGTCTGTCTGATTTTACGGAGCCAGTGTGCACCACCGCCGGAATGGTGAATATCGAGACCCAGTATGCGGACCTCCGAAGCCTCAGGGATTGTCACTGCGCCGAGTTTAAATGTAAAGGGGCGCTGCGTGATTCTTGTGCGTCCTTTCTTGTTGGCCACCACAACATAGCTTGATTTTTGGGCGGAAATGTCCAACCCTGCTTTCCGAGCGTAGTTGTGCAGAACATCAAGGGCTTCTTGAAGCTGTTGAGTTTGTCGAGATACATCTTCATGTGCGGACCACAAAGTGACGTCATCCGCATAGATTAAAAACTTCACGTCTGGAATCTGGTGTAGTTGCCAGGCTAGAGGTATTAGAGCAACGTTGAAGAGAAGAGGAGCTAAAACCGAACCTTGTGGGACTCCTCTGTTCGATGTGAAGTATCCTTCTTGCCTCCCATCTACTCTAATCGCAAATGTGCGATTCTGAAGAAATGAGTAGATAAATCTTAGGACCCGTGGTGGAAGTCCCAGGTCGATGAGGTTGGCAATAATGATTTCATGGTCTATATTGTCATAAGCTTTCGTTATGTCAGTTGCTACTACCGTGCGCACAGCGTGGCTGTGCGGTGAAATCTGTAAAACATCGTCTGATAAGATAGAAAGACCGTCTTCAGTTCCCAAGTAAGAACGGAAGCCAATTTGAGCAGGATGATATTTATCATGGCGTTCAAGCCACCAGGAAACACGTGTGGCCAGCATCTTTTCAGCGAGCTTGCAGACAGTTGAGGTTAGCGAAATTGGGCGTAAAGACTGCAGGTTATTTAGAGACTTTCCTGGTTTCGGGATCGGGACAACAATTGAATGCTTCCAGTCAGGTGGAACGTTTCCAGTCTCCCAGACTTTATTAATAGCCTGAAGAAGTGCGTCGAGAGCTGCTCCTTCCATGTTCTTGAAAACCTCATAAGGAATACCATCGGGTCCAGGTGTTGTGCGTTTCTTCGAAGATTCAATCGCCGCTATTAGTTCGGCCATGCTGAAAGGGCTGGATATTTCGGATTCATCAGACTCATCAATTTCAGGGCAGTTTACAGGTGACGCGTGATCGTACTTCGGGAAAAACGCTCTAGCAGCGTGTTCTGCAAATTCATGTGGCGAACTTTGCATCGCTAACCTAACGCTCGCTGCAGGGTCAGGTTGCTTATGACCGCGTTCCATTGACCGGAACGTACGCCAAAGTGCTCTGTTTCCAATGCCCGATCCAAGATTCTCGCACCACTCATACCATCGTCGTCGAGAAAGTTGCTTTTCGTGCCGACGCGCCTTCGCCGCTATATGGTTAGCACGTGCACGGCTACCTGGTACATCGGGATTCCTCGACGCATACACTTCTGCCTGACGTCGCTTTGCCCAAAGTTGCAAAAGAGCGAGGTCCGGATGAGGTTGTTCTTCGTCAACTGTGGTTACAGTGGTGTTACTTCGGAGCAGTTCTTGCAAAGCGGGAAGAATTTCTGAGGGCTCTGAGGGTACTTTATCAATCGATGATTCCCGAAACTTATCCCAATGCGTGACTGTTACAAGCCGTCGAATTTTCTTTATGCACGTTCTACGCAAACCAATCATTATTGGCATATGATCACTGCCCCAGGTATCTGGTTCCACCCGCCACTGCGGCATTCCAGGGCCCAACCACCACGTGAGGTCTGGAGCGTGTGTTCTAGATACTGCGGGTACAGCACAGGTAGCCACAGCGTGAAGATTCAACAGAGTAAAAGTGGCATCGCTCATGACGTTTTTAACTTGACATCCTCTTCGGGAGTTGTACTTGTACCCCCATTCTGCATGTGGAGCATTAAAGTCTCCACCCACGAGAATCGGAATTCCCGGGTACGTAGACCGTAGATGGGCTATCCATCCCAAGTTCAAGCGTGTGCGCTGTGGTCTGGCGTAGAATGACACCAGAATGACAGGAGTCTTCACTGGTCGTGCCAGGACCCCGACAACTTCTTGATTAACACTACACCATGGCTCCAGATCAATCACTGTGTGAGCAATATGCGATGATACATACACTGCAGCTTTTCCGGGAGCTGAAGCCATTGTAGCAGCACGTCTGCTCTTACGCTTTCTTATTCTTCGCGCCTTCCTAAACTGCCAGAAAAAGGTGCTACAAAGTCATAACGTGCCGATACACACAAGCATAAGATGCAAGCTACAAAACTTCAACCCCAGGCAGAAGAAATGACGACGGTATCGCAGATAAAGACAACAAAAACGCTGAAGCGCTAGCGCAGTGTTCACATTGTACACAGAAAGAAACACGAGAAGAGATCATTTCTCTTGGGAAGCGGACCAATTCGCAAGTATCTTGCTTTTCTTACGCCAGGAAACTTATCAACCTAAGTCACTAAAGCCAGCATGTCAAAACTGCACCAGGCTGACATATCGAGCTTTTTTTAGTAGAAATGTCTCGCTCGAGATCTATATCGGCCAGTACTGACCTTTTTTAACGCTTTTTACTTTCGAAAGCCTGCTATGCAGTGGGGCTATTGCCGCTCACCGGGCGTGTGATTTGCGTCGTTATGAAGACGAGACCGCCTAGGGTGCTATAGAGGAAGGCTTGAGTTGGCGAAACTCGGTGTCTGAATGTTATGGCGACACAAAGAAATAACCGCTTGTATGACGAAACACGCGTCCGCTGCGGTATTTCTTTCAGATTCTTTTTTTTTTCGACAGAACTTATTCCCATGATTTTCGCGAACCCCTTCCACTTTCGTTCGATCAGGCCGTTATGTATGTACGAACAAACGCCCTTGCTCGCCAAGCAATTTATTTATTTGTTTGTTTATTTGTTTGTCTATACGGCAGCCGTATAGAAGGGCTATTGCAGGAGTGGGTTAATACAGGGGTGAACAAAAAATAAGTGAAACTCTACAAAAAATCTTACAACATTAGCAAATTCCAATATTAGTACAACAGGTAAAGCACTGGAAAATCATTTTCTTCAATACAGAAAGCAGAGAAACACTGAAATACGTACGCAAAGCATAAATCAAACGTAACTCAAGCAGTTACACACGCTGGTTTTCAGAAAGAGCACTTTCGAATTCGCTTATCGGGAGTGAACGAAGACAGCCAGATAGGGAATTCGATGCCTCTATATATATAGTGCGGAGAAAGAAGCTGTACTTGAAATTATTTGTGCGGGCATAGAAAGGGAAAAGATTCAGCTCGTGGAAGTTACGTGTAGAAGAAGGCTTGGTGAAAGATAAGCAACCTGTGTTCGAAGTACGATAGAGCGTGCTAATTATGTTGTGCAAAAATTTTAAAGATTCCACGTCACGACGCACGGAAAGTAATGTTAGGTTCAGAGAAAGGAGGGCAGATGATGGTGAAAAATAGCGGTCATACCGGCGAAAAATGACGCGGACGGCTTTCTTTTGAACTGCTTCTAGTTTGATTATGTTGTTTTGGTTATGGTGTGACCACACTGTGGCGCCATAATCGATAATGGGGCGAAAAAGTGTTTTATACAGTAAGAGTTAAGTATCCTTTGGAGCCTTCTGCATAGTACGACGTAAATATCCAAGTTGTTTTAATGCCTTTATAGAACATGACGTAATAGTTCAGCGGAAATCCGCTAGGTGGAGATAAGTAATTAAAGGGGAACTGAGACATCCACCCAAAATGTAGCAATTGCTACAATGGAAACCCAACCGGGTTCCTCGAAAGAAAGCCTCGTAGTTGAAGAAAAATTCGTCCTGGTCCGGGACTCGAACTCTGGACCACCGCCTTTCCGGGGCGGCCGCTCTACCATCTGAGCTAACCAGGCGGCTAGCAGACGGCAGGGCGAAGTCGAATTTGTCGACAACTCGAAGCAAAGGCAAGTGTATGACGTAATAGTTCAGCGGAAATCCGCTAGGTGGAGATAAGTAATTAAAAGGAAACTGAAGACATCCACCCAAATGTAGCAATTGCTACAATGGAAACCCAACCGGTTTCCTCGAAAGAAAGCCTCGCAGTTGAAGAAAAATTCGTCCTGGTCCGGGACTCGAACCCGGGACCACCGCCTTTCCGGGGCAGCCGCTCTACCATTCGGGGGTTCCTCTTCAGGTCAGACTTCAAAAAAAGGGCGACTCCACCTCCCTTGCCAGTTTTGCGATCTGATCGGACAACTACCTACCCGGGTGGAGTTATTTCAGAGTCATATATGTGATCGTGAAGCCAGGTTTCAGTGACGCCGATGAAATGAGGGGAATAGGATGTTACCAGAGAAAGAAACAATGGAATCTTATTCGCTAGACTTCGTGCATTCAAATTCAAGAAAGTGATGTTGTAAGAGTCACGAGTCTGTCAATGTGAAGACGAAGTAGCTAGGGGAGTGTTTTACAAGCCTGCAGAGAGACTGGAATTGTTCACTGGGGTGTTTGCAGCGAGACCTGAATCGTCGACTAGGCGTTTTCCGTGTAATTCCACCAATAGCGGACATTATTTATGAAAACGTGGTCATAGAGTAACCTCACCACAGAACCACGGTTACGAAAAGAAGAGGTTGCGGTCCATAGCTTCTTGCGAATGGCACGCACGCAAGCTGAGAAATCCTCAGTAGCATAAAATTTTGTTCCTTTAAGCTTTGAGACAAATTTCATTATCTCTGTCTTAATCCTGAAGTCTAGAACTCGTATATAACGGGGCGCGATCTACCTTCACGTTTGGTGCCAATTCTATGACAGCGTTCAATTGGCGGGCATTCAATGTTAAGCTTCTCTGTGAAAAATTGGCGCACATTAGAAAAAAGCGTGCTGTTTTCACCAACATTTTCGTCAAGTCCATGCAAAATTATATTGTTGCGTCTGGAACGATTTTCTAGGCCATCGTTTTTTTTCATTAATTCCGAAACTGCCCGAGATAAAAGAGCGTACATCAGAACCCCACTGATCAAACGAGGTACTAGGATCGGCGGTGTTCTTTTCAAGGGCGGCCACACGGCTTTCCAGCGCGTCGAAACGCTTGTTGACAGTTTGCTGAAAAAGCTTGATGTCAGCGATATCACGAGGCATCAGTTTCTGCCCAGCTAATAGTTTGGTTAGCATTGCGGAAATATTGTTTGAGTCGTTATTGGTCTTATCAGCTTCAGATGAGCATGAAGCATCATCTGAGTTACTGGTATTATGAGTCCCCTTTCTTCAAGGGCCAGCATTTAATTCTACATCACCGCTAAGTCCCAGCCTATTGACGCACTACAGTGCATGTATAAAACAAGACAGAAAGCTCTGTGGGCAAGAGAGCAGCAGCAAACAACGATCATCTGATCTAAAACAATGGGCGTGTTCAAAATAACGTACCTGCACGAGAAATAAGACGCAATTAAGCATCGTGTCGGCGCTGCTGCCGTCTTGCCCACTGACGAGCGATGCCGGGTCCAGGCCTTTTAAGCGTTGTGTCGATGACGTCATTGTCCAAGAGCATGCTTTGATTGGGCCATCCGATGACGTCACATATAAGTTGAAAGCAAGTGGCGCGAGGATAGGGCTACTATCGCACTTGCCAAAGATGTCTCACGGGGAGGTGACAGGGCCATCGTAAGCGGACGCAGACCATCATACGCGGGCACAGGCTGTAGCTTCACATGCAGCGCATGGTCAACGGACGGTTCCATTTCGCAGCATCTCGAGGAAAATGCAGCGTTGAAGATTCCAGGTAAACAGCAAAGAAACTGAACGAGAAATAAGACGCGATTAAGCATCGTGCCGGCGCTGCTGCCGTCTTGCCCGCTCCTATGATTGCCCCACTTCTATTGTAATAGAACTCGTATTTCTAAAGGGCCGCATGATTGAGCGCGTCACAACTTTTGCGCACCTTCATGAATTTAAATTCACTGTCAGGTATTTCTGATAAATGTGGCTGGAAGCGCTGCGCAACTTTTTCAAAACAATCTACTGCTTCTATCTTGCGAAGTCCTTTTATTTCACCAGTTCTCGGCACTATACATCACGGGATTGTTTGAAGTTCATTTTTAATTCTTCGTATGAGAATGTTCCAGCCAATAGCGTTATCAGGCACATTATTGAATGCGGCCGGCTAATACAGTCGCACTTTTACACGAAACACAAAACATTCATTGCGATAGCAAGGTATAAGACAGCTGAACGAAGTAAGTTGAGTAGTTTTATCGGCTATATAAGTTGCTGTAAAGATTCGCTTACTAACTAAATTAATAAGCATGATAAACAGCAGGAACACATCTCGCTCGATGACCACGGACACTCGCTGTGAGAACGCTGGCCTGGTGAGGAGCGGCTGTAGCGGAGAGCGAATTCCCCTTCGTGTTGCCTCTGGCTTCACCGCGAACTAGACTCGCGAGAACACAGCGCAAACGAAGCCATAATGCTTCTCGGACACCGAAGCCATAAGGCACCGCAGGTTGCCTCCGACATAGAGCACGCGTGGCCGCGCTCAGCCGCGCCGTGTTAAGCTCCAGCCACGGCCCGAGTTTAGCAGAAGATGCCGCTATCCAGCTTCCCCTCACCCTCCCCACTGCTAGTGGGCGCCCATTACCCCGCTACGTCCCCCCTCCCCCCAGAAGACGCTACCGCATCAAGCCGCCATCTTTCGCGGTTCACTCTCGCATGCTTTACCTCGCACCCACACCATACAGCGCGCGGCTGCGATCTTATCGCACTTGGTCTTTATACGAAACCTCACCGCGGGGTCGGCGCCGACGGCGGGAAATGGCCTTGAGCGTCTATATAATTGCTATCGCAATAAATCTAACTAAGATGCAGTCCGTGCACGAACAGCCGACAAGAATGACATGCAATCAATACTAAAGTAATTCAGTCTCAAATAAAGTCCTGCGGAAGCCATGATGTGCCACCGTGAAAAGATTTTGAATGTTTTACTAAGTGCGAACATATGTTTGAGAAAATTACAAGCAAATTACCCCAGCATAACCGCTCCGACAATGCTTTCTTTTAAACACGTGTTTCCTTCCTGACTGTGCCCTACGCAATGTCAAGCCTACGCTGTTCGTTACGTAATATATCCGTTCTGGAACCAAAAACCACTTGGTCGATGTGCTTGCGCATGTACTAGATAGATCGGTGTGTACAGATGCTATGCTCACCTAAAGCCCTTCCATACCACTATACCGCTGTCAGTTAAGTAGCGCGAACCCACTCTCCCCCTCTTCTTTTTCCCCTCGTCTCCAAGCGACGGAAGCGGAAGTGCCGCCATGATGTTTCTGCCGGCCTTTCCGCCACCGCCGCTTCATCGTACGTGTTCTCGGCGAGCGCGGAAACAACATGGAAGGCCGGAACGGAAGAGAGCAGCGCAGTAACTTTCTACCGGAAGCACCGGAACCGGAAATAAGTAGTGGCGGCTCCTCAAAGGTTGGCGCTACTTATTAAAAAGCGTAAGCTGATGGAGGCGCGTTATGCTCACCCTCGGCGACTATATTCATCGCTCTAGAGGCGAGTATTTACTGCTACGTCTGTGCGGCGAACTGCAACACAGTCGCCCGGTTTAGGTTCAATTTGGCGGCGAGCTCGCAGGCTTTCCAACTTTTCCGAAAGATATGACACTGGCGCATCACGTTCTCATTCTTGATTTTTTAGTCTACGCTGTATTCGTAGCATGCTCACAGATATTTCTTAAAATATTTTCGAAACTGCGTCTTTTATCATTGCGTGTTGACGTTTCAGTCTGTCCTTTATTTACTTCAAGAAAATAGAACCCGTTATTCATCTTCTGCATCTAAGGGCGAAATTAACGCAGCTTCGCGTCCTGCTGAACGGCTAGCTGAGGCAGTCTGGCATCCTATCTTATAAACCTATCGATAGCACAAAGTAATTTTTGAAAAGAGGCGAGACACTTTTTCATGACACATTCAGATAGTACCAGCTCTATGCGTTTTATGACAAATTTATATTTTCAGCTTGTATAAAAAAATTGCCCGCCAATCCACCCTGTGAAGGTGGTTGGAAAGCGAAGCTTTTTACGCCACCCTCACGGTGACTGCGGTGCACTTGATATTTCACACACTACAACGTAACTTTAACCACGGCCTTTATTATTATTTACTTCACAACAATGTTCACTACTGCTTTATGATCGGTGTGATATACACTACTAGACTACCCCATAATGGGGTAGTCTAGAAAATGAACCGAAGCAGTTACTAGGCTGGAAGGGTTTCGAATGACGTCAACCCTCTTTCAAGCAGCTGCATAAGCTTTGCAACAGCTGCAATCTAATCCTACCAACCGCGCCGAGCCTGTTTTCGTTGTTTGCCCGCAGCCCTTATCATCCATCATGTTGGCTCATCACGTTGAAGCTTGTTTTTGTGGTTTTTCTTGCAAAAACGAGTGCTTAGTTGTACGCTGAATGCCTGAATTCAAGTAAGCTATACTGCTATACCTGCAATTGTTAGCGGTTCGTCGGGATCGTTTTTTGATTACAACGACGGACACGACAGAACCCTTGGCTGGTAGAGGTACAAAGCTTCGCTTTAAAATTTGCTCAAACACTGTTGGGAATTTGCGGGACGTTTCAGGCAGAAGGTCCCCGTTCCAGAAGCGCAGCCGCTGCAAAGTTTTATTGTGATAGCCATTGTACGCATTACCCGGGTAAACTTCCGGCGCCTTCGCCACCTTGAAGGTCCGTATAAAAGCCAAGTGCGATAAGATCGCGGCCGCGTGCCGTGTGCTGTAGGTGCGAGGGAAAGCATGCCAGGGTGAATCGGGGTAAGGGGTGAGGCTAGCACGTGGCTGCGCATGGCGCGGCTGAGGGCGACACGTTTGTGTCGCGGGACGGTGACCTGCATATTGACAAGTCTGGAGTGTGTATTGAGTCTAGAGTGGCGCTAATTTTAAGTGTTATTTTTCTTAATGTCATAGATCAGCTGGTTGAGGGCGAGGCACGCGACATTGTTGGGAAGACTTTTCGCTATGTCGACGATTATTTGGTTCTGTTTGGAAGGATTGTGCCACGTTTAACCTAATGAAGAGATTCAAGGAAAGAGGTTTCGGTGTAAATTTCGCGTGTGAGTTTTCCAATGAAAATTATTTGCAGTTTCTCGATTTACGTTTGTGTTTTTCAACCGAACACCTATGCCGGTCTTTTGCTCCTAGTTCAAAGAGTTTTCTTTAAGTCATTTGTCGAAGCATTCCAAAACTGCGAATAATGTCATTGCTTTCATTTTTCTACATTCTGCGCTTCGGAACAGGAAGAGGAACACTTCGGCCGTGTCAAATACGCAGGTGATCCTGCGCTTGTGCTGGCGTCGGCCTCTGGGAGACGTTCAAAAGGATGAAATCCCTTTCTTCAAGCGAAACAGACGTTATTGGTGCAAACAAGAAGCGCAGAAAAGTTGCAGTCATGCCATACATTTACGGACTGCCTGATCGTTTGAAAAAAAAAATTCCGAATAGTTTTAACGTGGATGTCGTTATTTCTGGAAACTTATAAGTTTTAAAAGATTGCGCCGCGATGGAGAGGAATGCACATGGGTTAACTACTGCTGGTTGCTCTGTAAAGCATAGAAACGCTTTTGTCTCTTGCGCCGTTGGCGTCGTTTATGAGATCCCACTGTTTTGTAGGAAAGCCTAGATTGGGCAGACTGGCAACTGCATAACGCGTGCCTACGTCAGCACTAATATAAATTAAAGGGAACGCCTACCTGCCATTTTTCAGCATAGATACTGTAATGGATGTGGTTGTGAACCTTAATTTGATAGAACTAAGATCATCGTCAAGCACAATGACAAAAAAGCTCGTGAACTTTCATAAGCCTTTCACATACAAGAAAGGCGCAGTGATTGTGCATCGGACCCGTCTATCTCTTTGTTAGATAGTGAGATGCGAATGTTTGGCGATTTATTCCATGCGAACTAGTGGCATGCGCACCCAGATGTTGTCTTCCGTTTTTGCGTTTTTTTAATAAAATTCAGTTGTTAGACAGCGCTCGCCCTGTGTCTGTCCTTTTTGTGTTGCCGTCACTTTCCGCGCTGATTCAAAGAATGCATCATGTTTGCCTGTGCGCACCTGGCACCGTGCTTGTTATTTTAGTTAGTAAGGGAATGTTTACAGCAGTTTATATAGCTGGTAAAACAACTGACCTTCGTGCGTGTAGCTAGCTGTGCATTAATTTGCTATCGCAATCAATGATTCGCCTTGCCTACGAAATAGCGACATTTTTTGTATAGCAGTCGGAAGTCGTATGCCGTGGGGCTTTTTGTTCGCTTCAAATTATGTAATACTACTGAATTGACACAACATATGATTAGGTTTATGTGGACGTTTGGCACTGAACCGATACGCAATGACCACTTCTTCCGCGCAGAAATTTGCAACGCTGCACCAGAGGCGCTTCGTGGACACTCTGCTTTAGTATGCGTCAACGTAATCAACGTATGTCGACAATATCACCACAAGCAGCGTGAAATTTAAAAGTAACTGCAGCATCTAGCCGTAAAGCAGCATTCCCAATTGCAGCTCCTGAAATCTTCCTCTCTTTTACAGTTTCCCGCCTGTATATTTTTGCAGCCGAAAAATAAAGCCGCATTAATGCCCGTGTCGATGTCGTCCGCCATTCTTCTGCTCTGCCGTATTTGTTGTCATGACGCTGGTGACACACATCTGCTTTACATAGCCCTCTACTGTCCTTTGTCCTTTACATGATAAGAACAAAGACTGGCAGAAGTTTGAAGTGGTACGCTTTTCTCACAACTGACTTTTGTTGATAATCCATGAGGTTAAGTACAATGGAAACTGGCAAATGCAATGCGACCAAAACCAGGTGACCATGTTCAAAGCTGACGCTTCGCTGATAGCGGAACACAAAAGCGCTGCAACAAGCTCGACACACACTTTCTAACGGCAGCTCAAGATTTCACCGCCTCACTATAGTAGTTTCTTTCCCAGTTCTCATCCCAATCTGGAACGTGGGCTCTCCAAGGTCGTCTGTGCCTACCGAGAGAGAGAGAGAAGTGACTTAATTTGTACCCGTCAAATAGATGACAGGGTAGAGGCTTCAGCCTGGACCCACAATCATCCTCCCTAACTGTCGGCCGGGATCCCTTGGGACGCGGCGGTGGTCAGGGCGAGACTGATGACTTGTCGTTGAGCGTCTTCTTCTTGGTTGAGTAGCAAGGCCTCCCAGGATTCTCTATATAGAGCTGGCTCATCAAAGCTAGGACAGGTCCAAACCATGTGTACTAAGTCCGCTATACCATCACAGTGTCTACAGCGAGGGCTATACACCTCGGGATGCCATTTGCTCAGCAATAAAAATACCCCTGTTTGCAGCTTTCTGCACATAGCTTTCTCGCTTTTAGTAAGGTTCGTATCCGCTCTCGGGTAAGTCTAACGCCCCAGCTTACAATGGCTGAGAATTGTCTGAAATGTGCTTAGTTCGTCACCTGTCTGTTGGGGTTCTTCGCTTGGGGGGGTGTCGAGCCAGCGCTGGGATCTCGGAAAGTGAGACCTCGGGCCAGCGCGTGCGCGTGATCGTTCCCTCGCAAACCCTCAGGAGCCGGTGTCCAGATTAGTGAAACCTGCTCCGCCTGCCCGACGGATAACATATGCACAGCTGAGGCTGACATCCTGCCCGCACGAAAATTTCCGATTGCAGATTTCGAATCTTTAAGAATAACCCTCACATTCTTTTGAGTCCAAGCCAACGAAATAGCGACTGCTTCCGCCTCCGTTGCTCCTAAATGTCTCGCGCTGCAGCATGAGGCAGGGCCTCTGTTCTCGCACGTAATTACGGCTGCGTATCCTTTGCCTTGCTCGTATTCGGCCACGTCCGTGTATATCATAACCTGCCTGCCTTCTAGTCTTGTCCGCAGAGCCTTAGCCCTGTCCCTTCGCGTGCACTCGTGATGCACCGGGTGCATATTCTTGGGTAACGGGAGTATTCTGAGCCTGCCCCTGACTCGCGGTGGGACTTTGGCTGTCTGCTTGGAACATGCCGTGGGCTCGAACTTCTGTTGCTCCAGGATCCTTCTAACGGCCTGGCTGCGCAGCAGTGTCTTATATTGCGGTACTGTCACCGCTTCAATGAGCTCGTCTAAGGCGTTGGACACCTCTAAACCCAAGATTTTGTTCGTTGAAGTGTTCGGGGGTAGACCGAGAGCCGTCTTGATCCCCTTCCTAATAATGATCTCGACGTTGTCTTTCTCTGCTTTGGTGAACTTCAGGTAGGGGGCTACATGTACGACCCTGCTAATTACGAAGGATTGCAGTAACCTTAGGAGGTTCGCCTCCTTCCTACCCGCGTGTTTGTTCGCTATTCGCTTGAGAAATTGGCACGTCTGACTGATACTCGCTTCCAGTCGCTGAATAGTCTCCGTGTTTTTCCAGTTCACTTGAATCCGCAAATCCAAGACCCTGATACTGTCGACAGTGCGAATAATGTTACCGTTTACGTGCAGCTAGATGCCGTGCCCCGGGTCCTGTCCCCTTCCGCATCACCGCGGCTGCGATGTTAGGAAAAGGGCCTCCGACTTCCCCGCCGAACACCTGAGCCCAATCGGCTCCAGATAGTTCTCGGTGGCTTTGATTGCCCTCTGAAGTATCTGCTTGATCTGCCCATCACTGCCTCTGCTCATCCATAGCGTCAGATCATCCGCGTAGAGCTTGTGGTTCAGTCAGGTTCAGGACTCCCCGGGAAGCCTGCCAGCTTCCCGGGGAGAGCCATCATCGCGACGTTAAACAAGGTGGGCGACAAAACTGATCCCTGCGGCGTTTCCTTGCTTCCAAGTTAAATACCTTCCAATGACTGCCCTCCCAAGCTGATGGTTGTCGTTCTATTTGTAACAAAATCCTTTACATAATTGTAAGTCTTCATGCCCACATTAAAAGCTCCGATACACTCCAATATTGCCGAATGCTTCACATTATCGAATGCTTGAGAAACATCTAATCCCACGACTACCCTGGTGTCCACCGTCTTGCTGTCTATCACCCGTTCTTTGAGCTGAAGCGTGACGTAGCATGCCGAGACATGAGACCTAAAACCAATCATGGTGTCGGAGTACAGTCCCTGATCTTCCAGAAACCTATTCAGCCTGCTCTGAAGAACACGTTCCACTAATTTGCCCACGCACGAAGTAAGTGAAATGGGCCTTGGTTGTTCAAAACTAGGTTTCTTTCCCGGCTTTCGAATGAAGACGAGGTTGGCATCCTTCCACGCCGGCGGAAGCAGCCCTCTACCCCAACAGTCCTACATGTACGCTGTCAGATTTCTGACCGACGCATCGTCCAGATTTCTAAGTATCTTATTATTTATCCTATTCGGCCCTGCAGCCGTCTTCGATCTCAGATGGTTTATCTCGGCCCTGACCTTACCTACCGTGATCGGGCTGTCAAGATCCGGGTTCTCTAAAACCGAATACTCGGGCAGGGACCCAGACCCCGCACAGCTGAGATACCTATCCCTGACCTCGGCAATGAGCTCATCGGTCGTTCCTTCGACTTTGTAAAACAGCTTTTTCAGCTGCTGCCTAGCCTCTAGCTTGGATTTGTCCGGGTCTAGCAAGTGCCGTAGCAGATTCCAGGTACCTGCACTAGCAATCTTGCGGTCCATTTGCTCGCAAATGCTGCTCCAGTTTTGCCTGGTAAGGGTCAAAGCGTATTCCTCTATCTCCTTATTCAACGCAGCCAACTGCCTGCGGAGATTTCTATTGCCTCTTTTCTAGGCGAGCCTCAAGTTAGGCTCTTGCTTTTTGCGCCACAGGTTTATCATGTGTCTGTCAACCCCTTCCTTGTTCTCATCCACCTCGATTTCCTCAGTGGCATGCTGGACCGATAGAATAACTCCCCTGCTCCAATCATCTATGTCTTCTATGCTATCCTGGCCGGACAGACTGTCCCTGAAGGCATGCAAATTCACAGCTTCTAGCTTCTTCGTGCGGGCTACTGAAGGACCGTCCTCTACGACTACGTATCTCAAATATTCTGTGCTCGCTACCCAGATCTTCACCCGTGTTGCACCACGTAGCCGAGATCCTTCCTCCAAGCAGAGCGAGGTACACCGTGGAGTCTTGCGAGGCACTGTTACCCAGTCTAGTTGGCCTCAAGGGATCCGTCAAAAGAGCCAGACCGTTCCCATGTATGCTATTCCACAAATCCTTCTCTTTAACCTGCGCACACCTGTATCCTGTGATGCGCGTTGAAGTCACCCACTACGAGGAGGCGGCTGCCCTTCGCGATGACTTTGGCGATAAGATCGTCAAAGTTGTCAAAGATCGTCAAAGTTGAGATCGTCAAAGATTCTCAGCCTTCCATCCGTCATGTGGAAGCTTCGCGAGACGCGATGCCACCAATCGTTCCGCTATATTCCTTCCCAAATGCTTTGTACGAGCAAACGCCGCCACAGTTTTCGGCTCGAGCCATCTTGCCGCCGGCCTCCTCCCCGTCTCCGCTGTGCGCCGTCATCTTGGCGTCGCCGACGCCTTCTAGAACTTTCAAGCCTAGGCGCTTTTCGACACACTTTTATTGCGATAGCAATTATATGGACACTCAAAAGCAGATTTCTGCCGTCGGCGTCGCCGTGAGGTTCCGTATGACGTCAATGGAGATGAAATCGTCGCCGCGCGCCGAACGCTGTATGTGCGAGTGAAAGGCGCGAGGGGCGCGCGCTTTCACGGGGAGTGAACCCACGGCGGAGAACAAGCGCGCGTTCTGCGCCGTGCTCCCTTAAGGGCTGCAGAAGTAGGCGTCTCTTGCCACCGTTACAATCACCATATATGTAGAGCAAACGCGCCTTCTTCCGACGCGCGAAAGGCCGTGTGGGGGGGGGGGGGGAAGGGAGAAGGGAGGCGACGTTTAGCTGCGGCACCAAGTGCGTATTTATGTAAAAACGTTGTGAGGCGACAAAGTGGTAAAGACTTCCGACGCAGCTCGACGAGTGTCCCGTTCTGATTTCGTCGAAAACCTCTCAGCCGCCCCCAGAGGCTCCGACAACAGTCACCAACGCCGCACGCATTTTGTGCGAACGCGGGCAAAACGCCGACGGCGTCGACAACAGTTCTGCGTGTTGCCGGGGCTGCTGCATGTCCAAGTTTATACAGCTGATAAAGCTGCTATCATTACTCTGTATAGCTCTCTGCAAATTTGCTATCGCAATTGATGCTTCGCCTTTCGGGTGAAACTGCGACAACTTTTTGAATTTCACGACCCATCCTTTTCCTTCTATCTCCTTCGGCTCGATGTCCATACCTTCCGCAGCAACCTCCATCGCCGTCGTTATACCACCACGGCCGTGGTGGACCAGCGATGGGGCCCCCTGGACACCCTCTTGGCCCTAGTAGAGTGTATTATATTGGGACAGTGGGTCCAGCGGACGCCTTGACAAGCGCCGAGGGTGAAGCAAAAAACGAGGAAATTGTGGCGGTGCTGCCGTCGCCTTATTCTTATTCTCTGGCCAATAAACGTTGCCTCCGGCCGTTTCGGCAGCGCTCATTGGCTGAGGCGAGCTCACGGGCTGAGTGGCTGTCATCTGCTCGATGCACCGTCGTTGTTGCGTCGTTTTCATTTTTTCCGCCCCTGTTTTTTCATTTTATTTACAAAGGATCAGTGGGGAATAACACCAGTGTTGCCGCCACCGAGTATCCGCCTGTAAAAGCTCCATGCAGCTCCGGTAGAGTCTCCGACGCGACAAGCGTCCGGCCGGCGCGCGGGGCCGCTCATTCGGGAGAAAGCGACGGTGGCGCCACCAACTTTTCAATAACAAAAGCCTCAGCGGGGAACCTTCGTTGGATCCACTCCCCCAATCTAGTAAGCTCCAGCCGTAGTCATCGCTAGGTTCAACGTAGGCCAGCGGAGCGCACAATGCGGTCGGCACGAAAACGACAATAAAATTATCAAAAATGCACTCACACCCTTCAATTTTCTATCCATGGGTTCCTCAAAACTTCCGAAACATGATTCTACCACCAAATCAGGTGTCCATTGAGATCTACGCCACAACAGCAGACATTCGACGGAGCCGACGTGACACACGTCCGCACCTTCCGGCCCCCTGGTGGCCTTCTCGTGCTTAGTGAGGTCTATTCTTTTTTCCTTCTCCGTCTCCATACCACCCATTGGGACTTCATTACTTTCGCGGAAGTTAGCGGAACCTCTCTTGAGCCATTAAGGTTCTTACAATAAACCCTTCTTCCAAGAACCCGTAAAGTTTGTGCACTTGTTAACAAGTCGCCCGAAAGGAGGTGTAGCCTGTGAGTTCACAGTAAGAGCTTATCGTAAATGCCGCTCTTGACAGAGCTTAGTTACTTTTTGCAGCATGGCTTGCTTACTTCTGCATGAAAAGCGTCGTGCTTATGACGTAGTGTGCCGAAGAAGCAAGTACATTCGCTCCGGCTACACAAGAATAAAAAATTCAGGTGATTATGGTTTAATCACCATCAGGAGAAGCGATACTTTCCAATAATAATCCACCTCTATAGCTAAATGTTGTTTCTCCTATATATGAGCGGGCAGCTTCACCGCATAGGATATTGGGAAAAAAGCTGTGGATTTAATCGTCAGAACGCAAAGCTTGTTAAAGGATAAATTGAAGTGTACGCATGGTGAAATTTAAGCCCCGTAATCAACTTCTCTATAAGCCCCGTAATCTACAGTGGTTTCTCTATACAAAGGCGATCGAGGTAATGGAAAGGCGAGAGTGCACGCAAATATGCGGCGAATGTCATTTCTGTGATGCCAGACATATTATTTGATAATTAGCGCTTAGAACACTTTGGGTAATCGCAGAAAGAGTTTTGTGTATTTACCATATCGTTTTTTTGTGGCGCGTGTCTTGTCTGTAATAAATTATAGGTGCGTTTAATTTTGTCACAAGAACGCTCAAGAATGGTTTCACGCTCGCGTGCGTTCAGTTGTGCGCAGACTAAACCGGCGATACGATAGCTGAACTCAGGCAGTATCATATTATAGTACGCAGGTATCGAAAACATTGAATTCCACAACAGCTCTTCCTGTTCCCATTTATTATAGCTGGCATGCCAAAATGAGAGCCTTGTCTCAACACGTGCTGCGTCAATGATTGCCCAAGCATTCAAGGAACACGCGCGCGACTATAGCGACTCAAGTGAATCTGCGACAGCAATATACTGCAATGTGTCTAGCGGCAGCTTACGTCGGAACCATGTTGGAACAACCGACAATTGATTGTTTTAAGCATGGTTATAGGCATGCATTCGAGACACGGCATGCGTATAGGCTTGCGTTGGACATACGATAACAGGCATGGCTTATAAGGCAAACGTCACACTGTATAAAGAAACTCGTCGCGCGTGTCTGATGAAAAACCCTCCAGGATGGCATATCTGTAGCACAGGTTATGTTATGAAGACTAGTGCCCACGCGTGTACTAACTTGGAAATTACCCACTGGGCTGCTGCTCTAAAACTACTAGCTTGGGAACATGCTGCGCGAAGCTTTTTGATGTAGGAAATGAGTGATATGGAGTTAAAAATAAAAGATAGAGAGGGCAGGTAAGCCTCGGTGAGAAGAGCCTTTGATGTAATGGTGAACCGGACTAATTTAGACCAACGTCGGCTCCAATCAAACGGAACCGGACACGCGGGAGGAAGATATTTTGTAAGATTTCATTCGTGATGCTGCTGCTTGGAAATCGAATTCATAATGGGCCGCACGCTATTAAAAAAAGGGTAAAAACTAGAATCAGATAAAGTGTGGTTAAAAACTCGTATCGAGCGCCAATTTCAATCTCGGTCGCACGAGCAGTACTGACAGCAAAAAAAAGAAAAACATGTTGAGTGCAGACGACTTGCTTTATATGGTTACTTCAATGTTGGAAAACTGAACTGTAGGATCAGCATAACCATTCGTTAGAACTTGAATACACGAGCTGAAATGTAGATAAAAACGGAGAGATAGGTACTGTCTGCGTCAAAAGCTTACAGACCATGCGATCTAAGAAAGTGCTAAATTTCCGAGGAGTTTGTGACGTTAGCCAACAAAGTCATACATCACTATGCTTTTCACATATAATGCAGGCTGTAGATTTAATACCATAGTGAGGAAATGTTCGACTTTTTCGCAGATTCCACGGTAAGCAAAGATTTCACGTCGACTGCACACGCGTGTACTTAGGTATGAGAAAACGTTGCGCTGAGTCAAGAACTGCGCAGAATTGGGCTAACCATTTTCCCCTTGAACACTCCAATTACTGAGCTCACTCCGGAGAGGTGGGAACACGTTAAAACAAAGCACCATGCACTTTCCTCTGCTGGAATATAGAGACACAAAAATTTCGTTTAGGCTTCTTTCTCTTGGATGAATGGAGTGTTTCTTGCGTTCACTAATTATGATGAAGATGTATCAGACGCTTCCGCAAATTATGCCGCAGCATGGCTTCAGCTACCGTTTAGTGGTTTCCCAGCATATCCAGTGCATTTTACCTGATTAAGCATGTATACCAAAATACCTCCAGGAAGTTGTACGTTTTCCATTAGAGCTTGAGTACCCACAGCAGCAACGTACTAGAGCTAGTAGAGTGCCCACAGTTCGTTTTTCGTATTTGTCTGCCAGCCACGCGGTGTACATCGTGATAGAATATCAACAAGCCCAGTCTCATACTTTGCTTCAGTAGAAACGAAACTTGGAAAATGTCATCAGAAATTTTCTTCCAGTAAAAAGGTGCCTCAGTACGAACTAAGAGTGGCTTCGATCCAAACATTGTGTATCTTAGGGGGTTGCGGCACTAGACGTTTCCTTGCCTAAATAAAAAAAAATGTTTTTTTTTTCGTTCAGCTCGTCCGCCAGCAAGCTCGCAGAGGTTCACTAAAGATATACTTGAAGATAAATTTGGTTGTGTTGGAAAAAGAAGTGCCATGGCTACGTTCGCGACCGGCAAAAGATGAATATGTGCCTTTTTATATTGACAGAATGGAAGCATTCAAGTCAACCTTTTCTGTCTTCAAGGAATTTTATTCGGGGAGAGATTCGTTTTAAACGAGTAGGGATAACTCCGCCATGCGATCATTACGATTTGGTGACTACGTCTGACGCAGTATAGCTATATATGCAGGGTGTTTCAGCGAACACGCAACATTTTTGAAAGGTTGCCTGTGGCAGATAGCGCAATTCTAGTTCATGAGCTGGTCCACACGAAGAGGCGGACATTACTTGCACAAACAATGGAAATGCATTATCGACTACTTAACAAAAACTCACTAAGTTTTTAACTAATTACCTTATGTCCCATATATCAATATAAATTCGAGCCGTGGAGGTCGCAAGGCGGATACACTTGGAACGAATTCTCAGGATGACACCAGTTTCGATATAATAACGCCCGAACTTCGCGGAGAAATGCATTGGCGTTCCAGTTAATTTCATAACTAAACGTCGTTTTATGCATTGAAGCACAAAAGTATTATTTGCTAATTATAATGCTGCAAAAGATCCTTTAAGCTGTACGCTGTCCCTTCCACTCCGTCTTCCACCAGGGTTACCACGAGTGGAAGCAACACTTCTGTGCCACCTGTGGCTCGGCGTGGCATTCACGAACGCCTATTCCTTCCTCATTGGAATGGCTGGCAGCCCTGCTTGCGACAACTGTGGCTGCGAGGAGACAATCAAGCACCTCGTCTGTGAATGCCTCCGCTACAATGTGGCAAGAAAAGTGCTCGCGACGACGCTTCAAAAACTGGACATTCGCCCCCTCAAAGAGGAAAAGCTTTAGGACACTGGTCTAGACGGGCTTCGGCACTGAAGGCCTTAAGGGCTCTGCTGAAGTGCTTAAGGGCTTGTGAATTGTGCGACCGGGTTTGAACGTTGTAGCACGTAGGGTCGCGTTATTGCGCGAATTTTCTTACTTCAATTTTTTTGTTTTGTATTTCGTTTCTTCTATCACCTTTTATTCCCTTTACCCCTTTCCCCAGTACAGGGTAGCAAGCCGGTATTTGCACTGGCTAACCTCCTTGTCTTTCTTTCCCTTTCTTTCTCTCTCTCTCTATTTTTACGCTTTCTTCTTTTTTGTTTTGTATTCTCCAGATGCTATTTACCAGATTACAGTTTTGTCAGTTTCAGTTAAAGCAAGCAGCGCCTTCAGTTTTGGCGGGGCGCTTACTAAAAACCTATAAAAGATACTGCACCGTACCGTATGTAACCGGCAAAGCTCCTTTTCATGAGGCGTCCTTCAGCGCAAAGACGTTAACTTCAACGAAATTTAGTTTGCCCGTGCGTCAAGGGTAGGAAACTGCTTTAAGGCGTCCTTCCTTGAACCTCCTGTGCACTGTAAACAAGCACACATACAAAACCTTTCTCGCCGCTTCGACCAGGCGGTGACCACAATCACACGAGCCGGGCCGTTCGGGGGAACAGTGCAGCTAGCGGCACCGCGTGGAAGGCAATAGAAAAAAAAAAGACTCTGCGCGCCGTAGCTTTCAAAACTGAAATAAATCTGAAAACGTTGGTCACTGGGTGGGCCATAGCAATTGCTGCAGGGGCCGGCAGAGATATGCAGACAGCGGCGGCGGCGGAGAAGCACCAGCAGAGCGTCGTCTCACGCAGTAGCGCTTTCCTCCATGCAAATTACCAGCAGAGCGGCAGCTGCACTCAGCTGCAAACGCAGGGCCAGCATTTGCGCAAGGAAGTAGTCCGCTTAAAAAAAATAAACTGTGAACAGTGGCGCAGCAGGGGAAGGAAAGTGCTCATGCCTCCCCTCTCCCCCCTCCTCCCCACCAGACAAAAATTTTGCTACGCCGCTGCTAAGATTGGCGACTTATATCCGCTTTGAAGCTCGCTCACTGTTTTGCGATCTTCTACATTTAATGACCACTGACTTAGCTCTTCGGCAAGTGAAAAGGGGCCAAGCTGTTCAAGTAACCGGAGTTCTCATTCAAGGCGCTGTATATATCAGTAATGTGCTTGGGACAATCGAGGATCATGTGGTAAACGCCCTCGATGTCATGGTCGCACGAATACTTTGGAGAGGACACACCAGGTCAACTGCGTGTTTCATAATCAAATCGGTGTTTTGGCACGTAAAACCCCCGAATTCAGTACAAAAACTAAGTCAACTGCGTATAGGTTTGATACATATGTGCTCTCTGCGAAGCATTTCCATAGACATAGTTCTCCCTTGAGGCGAGATAAGGCGTGCTTCCAATTGGTACATGTTATTTAGGCGGAATTCTAAACTTCCATGATCCGTTTTAGCCAATGTATCCATATTTTCATTTCCATTGATTGTGCAGTAAGTTCGATCCCACTGAAACAGCACATGTTGCTTGAGCATGGTAACTTGAGCTTCATCTTATTCTTTCGCATGTTTGCTCGTAGGACTTAGTCATACGAGCATGTTTGTACTGGAGGGGCATTTTCAACACATAAAGACCACGGAATCTATATTCAAAATGTTCTAATTGTGTGGTGTTTTTCGTATTTCAATTAAATTAAGAGCCAGCAAAAGTGCTACAACTTCCGATGTTCACTACGACAGATGTCCGAGCCGGGATGCATATTCTCTGTGGTAAAATAGGCTATTGTTCAACTTTATTCGGTGACAGAGCCATGAGTTAGTACGTGAGTGAAGCCTTGAGTGAAGCCTTGATGTCTTTGACACGAATGAAGTCAGGCGAATATCATGGCCATGTAAGCTAGCCCTTAATTTAAACCGCGGCGACCATTGACTACTATGTTGCAGGGATTTAAAGTGGGAGTCCGCGACGGGTATTTGCAGTTACTAAAACCCAGCACTAGAAGCCGTGGGATGTACGATACAGGGTGTCGCAACTGTCATGAACCATGATTTAAAAATATGCAGATGCCACGCAGCTGGACAGAGCCGCGGTAATGTTGTCTGCCGTTGCTTGGAGATACTGAGATTATTTTATTGCGATAGCAATTATATGGGCACTCCAGGCGCATTTATGCCGTCGCCGTGAGGTTCCGTATGAAGTCCAACGGCGATAAAATCGTCGCCGCGCGCCGTATGCTGCGTGTGCGAGTGAAAGCGTGAGAGGGTGAGCAGGCGATCGCGGCTTAATGTCGCGCACGCAAAGGAGGGAAGTGGGCAGTATCTACCCCAACGCGAAAAAAAGGACAGTGCTCTAACATACTTGACCTTATCTTAACATCCCATCCCGACAGTGTTTCTTCCATAACACATCTACCAGAATTAAGTGATCACTCAGTACTGCATGCAGAATGATCTTGTCAACTACCTCAGAGTAAAAAAAAGAAAGAAATTAATAACACTTTATGATAAAGGTGATTACGTCGGTATTAACAATGAACTAACCGAGTTTTACAGCTGGTATATTATAGATTTCCCGAAGCGCACAGTTGACACCAACTGGACGCTTTTGGAAAATAAAATGCTCGAACTGGCTGAGACTTGCATACCAACTGTCACCTTAACCGAGCGACCTTCGTCCCCATGGTTCAACAACTCATTGAACGACTAAACAATAAAAAGAAAAGACTATTTCGCACAGCCAAACATTCTAACACCGCTCCTGCTTGGGAAAAATATCACACCAGTGAAAAGGCGTTTGATTTTTTGGCCGCAACAGCGAAACGATCCTTTTTCTCATCAACGCTCCCTAGCATGCTGCAAAATAATCCCAAACAATTCTGGAAATACATTAACCCAAATAACTATAAACCGTTATTATTGTATCATGAGGACAATAACCGTGTCCCTGACCATAAAGCATGTGAAATACTAAACTCTGTCTTCTCTTCCGTTTTCACTTCTGAACCTAACACTGACCTAACAGACTGTCCTTGCCTCAACCACCCAACCATGCCAGACATAACATTTGACGCATACGGCATCACCAAGCTAATAGAATCCCTCAAATTAACATCATCGACCAGCATCGATGGAATCAATTCCAAAATGCTTAAGAACACTGCGCACATCTCTAGTGCAATTTGGTGTCATATCTTTCAGCAATCATTATCATCTGGAGGGGTGCTGCAGGACTGGAAAATAGGTAAGATAATTCCAATGCCAAAGAAATGGGTCATCGTCATCGTGGCACAATTACCGTTCAATTTCCCTCACCAGTGTTTCTTACAAACTAATTTAGCATATAATATACCCTCATATTGTAAAGTTCCTAACATCCGCTAATTTTTCAATCCTAATTAACACGGCTTTCAGAAAGGCGTGTCATGCGAGACTCAACTAGCTCTGTCCGTTAATCACATAAGCTCACATCTTAATCAAAACGTACCTGTAGATTCCCTCTTTCTAGATTTCCAAAAGGCATTCGACAAAGTTACTCATGAACGACTCTTCCTAAAGCTATCGCGTCTAAATCTTAACCCTTTTGTTCTCCAATGGGTACGCAACTTCTGACTAACTGTCAACAGTTCGTTTTCGCTAAGCAATGCTCGTCTAATCTATCACCCGTTATCTTCGGTGTGCCGCAAGGCACTGTCCTAGGACCACTACTCTTCTTAATATACATTAACGACTTACCGAAAGGTTGTTCTTCGAAAATTCGTTTCTTCGCTGATGATTGCGTAATCTGTCGTCCTATTACTAACGACGCTGATTCTCGTTCTCTTCAGTCCGAGCTTAACATCATTGAAACATGGTGTAATAGCTGGCTAATGTCTCTCAACGTCAAGAAAACGTCGCTACTTACTTTCCACCGCCGCCAATCATTACTTCAGCTAAATACGTTATCGCTGGTGCTGAAATATGTGCCGTCACTTCTTATAAGTACTTATGTGTTAACCTGTCCAGTAACCTCGGTTGGTCTTCACACATTTGCAAGATTAGCAATGATGCCAATCGTGTTCTACGTTACCTGCGCCGTAATCTTCGTCTTGTTCCCCCTTCAGTAAAACTACTAGCATATTTAACATTTGTTCGACCCAAATTGGAATACGCATGCTCAGTGTGGGACCCATACCAATCTAACCTGGCAACAGCACTAGAATCTATTCAGAATCGCGCAGAAAGGTTCATTCACTCCGACTACTCTTACCACACTAGCAGCACTAAACTTAAGTCATCTCTGAACCTTCCAACCCTCGAGTACCGCCGCAAAACAGCAAGGCTATGTCTCTTTTACAAGTTTTATCACTCGTTGCCTCACCAGACCGACATCATACCTGCACATCGAACTTCATCCCGTCATAGCCATTCAAAGGCTGTTTATACCCCCCACCTGGCACCGCCGCTCATCTTAACTCTTTCTTCGTACAGACTCAACAGCAGAGGACGAGCATGGGTGATATGTATCGCGGTGAGTCACTTGTGAATGCAGGCTGAGAAAGACTGGAATCATTTACCTGCCAAAGCGGTGCACCAAACCAGTCATTCATCGTTCAAGGCATTCGTCGAAAATGTAACCTACTAGATATGCCCACCCCTCATGTAAAACCGCGAAAGGGGTATTTGAGGTACTAATAAATAAAGAAAAAAAAATAAAGGAAGCATGCTGTCTTCCGTCGCGCGCAACACTCCGAGGGGAGGATAGGGAGGTGGGGGCGCGTGCTACTCCGGGCAGCCCCGGCGGCAGCGCGAGCCCGCGCAAGCCCGCGCAAGCCCGCATCGTCCGCTGTATCTTGAAAGCAATCTGCGTCGGGGGCACAGTCCGCCGTGCGCTGTGTTTTCGCGGCTTAGTTCACGTTGATGCGAGACGCAGCACGAAGGTCCATTCACTCACCACCGCGCTTCTTCACCCCAGCTTTTTGACAGCAAGTTCCCGCAGTAATAGAGTGAGATGTGTTTAGGCGTGCCTGTGCTCGCATGACACCATACTTGTACATTGAGTTGGTAGGCCAATGTCTACAAAATTATACGCCAGATGAAATTACTTTTATCGATAAAACGACTTTTATCAATTTTGCGAATACACGCGAAATTTCCGCGCGACTGGCCGCTCTTTGCGTGTATTCGTGGGCTTCTTTCATGCTCGGAAAAACAATTTTATGTTGCACGTATTAAGTAACAGAAAGCTGTATCGGGAGTTTTTCATGTTGCTCTACAATTTTCTCATTGACCCTTTTAATCTAATTATAATATTTGAGAAGTTATTATTGAGACTAATTATTTAATTAGGCGGAATGCAAAAAAATAATCTGTTTCCAAGCGACGCAAATAAAATCCCCTTGGTTCTGCCCAGCTTCGTGGCATTTGCATATTTTTAAATCTTGGTGAATGATAGTTGGGACACCCTAAATAGTAGAACTGAGCGTCACGTGTCATGGCCAGTCCGGAGCTTGCCTCTGGTGTTTGGGCAGGTCCGCGCTTCAAACCGGCCGTGGCTGTACACGTTCGAGCACTGACATGGGACGGGCAATGCTTTGCATATAATTCAAGCAAGACGTTAAACAGGCGCGCGTCTGTTGCTATTAGATACATCGTCTCGTCTCCGTCGTAGCCTAAGCGGCTGGCGTTGGCAGATTTTGTAGAAAGCTGAAACAGCCACAACGCCATCTGTCCAGCACCCGGTACCCACAGGGAAAGAACTGCGGCTAAGGGTGGGCAATGTGCCCAGAGATAAGGCAAAGCTGCCTACTTAAGAAAAAAATGTTCCCGTGGACCTTGTGTCTCAGTTCTCAGGAATTACAGGCACAATTTCCACTATCGTGCGTACTACAAATAATTATTGTACCGGAGATGCAAAATGATGCAGATAAGTTTCAGTAAATTATTAAAAGATAGCCTTTCTATGAGTATCTCGTACCAGTCATGAGCAAGGAAAAATGTAAAGGCAGGGGTGCATATCAGGTTGTTCCAGTTTTCATAGGTTGCACTTGGTGAGGCAGGCACGTATGAAAAAAAACGCAATAATCAAAGTGACAAACGTGGCTCTGCGCAATGAATACAGAGTCAGACAATATCCTTCTGCCGTGCACGAACTTTTGATAAATTGTCGCTATGAATTTTATGTCACTAGACGCACAGCAAAAAAAACATTTCGCTGTAATAAAGAAGCATTATTTTGTCACTATATACGCGGATGATTTAAGTACGCCCATGGCTCAGTGTCCAATATATTTTGCTAGAAATTCCAGACTCCAATTTTTACGGCGAGCTGCTTTATAACCACATTAGATGAATGAACGTGTAGTATAGTGATATTGGCAGCTGTCTTTAGCAATGCTGTAATTGTTGAACTGTCGTACGTAGTTTGTTCTTTTCTGCGAATGCACCCTACTACGCGCGAAAGAATGGCTGTGACATTGATGTCATTATTTTGCGCAAGAATTGATGTGGTGATTTCATGACTTTATTTTGCTTTGAATTACCACTGTTAGGAGCTTTCAATATTTGGCAGCTCTTTGACAGCGACCAAGCAACCTCGCTCCCATCCCTCGGATCACTTCTTGGTCGGTGCATATATATACATAGCCGGATATATTTGTGCATAGGCATGCAAATCCTAAATGTGCTCCGGATGCAAGGTCCAGTAAAAAGACATAATAGCCGTGTACACTGACCGACAGGATATTTCCAGTGAGACTTCCTCTGTGCTGCGTAAAAAAATAATTCACGTCGTACAACTTCTAATTGTAATGTCTGCTCATAGGTATCTCCGTAGTACAGATATCTCAATGGATTAATCTGCTTTGCTCCCTAGCTTCTGTGATTTCGCTGACATGATTTTCTAACGTGATAGCGTTAAGGGCCCCGTGCCGCTGAAAATCCGGTGTCGGTGTCGTTGTCCGCTAGAAAAAATCATCCCGAACCACGCATCCCGAACCAGGCAGGCCCTCCGCGTCGCGCGTTGGCATTGAAGGACTAATTGAATTTCTGAAAGTAAAAAGCGTCAGAAAATTGTTAAAGTACTACTTACACACAACCTACAGAAATGATAGCTTCGGTCTGTAATTAGAATATACGAGAAAACATAATTCTGAAACGCGGAAATTCAAAGAGTATTCTTTGAATTGAAAGAGTATTCTTCTCCAGCTGCCGTTTGAGGTCTGTCTTAGCAGGAGCGACGTGCCTTGCTCGGTTTCTTGCAACACCATCCAGATGGTGCTCACCACCACGCACCCGCGGCAGCGGCGGCGCCCGCCATGCGGAAAAAAAGGAACCAGAAAGCCCACTTTGGGGCATAGCGTTCGCTGCGAGTATTTGCAAATAAACATTGCTGTTACATAAGATTCACTTGCCGGGAATCTTGATAAACAGTCGGGGATCTTTGAATCCTATCGTGTTGCACTCTTAAATGCGAAGCTTAAGCGTCCTTGAATTTTCTTTATCTGACCACTCGGCATCTTCTCATTCTTAACAATTCCTCCACAATGGGTATATGGCACTCTGACAAAAAACGATAAAATCTTTAAATGTGGTCATATACATGTTGCGCTTCCTTGTGCATATAAAAGTGATCACTAGAGACCGGAAATTTACGTAACACGTCTATTTCTTCCTTACGTCCTTATTGTATGTATTTCATTTCATTTTATTTGAGCCCATTTACAAGCAAAATGGAGGGGGCCAAGGTAAAAGCTGCTTATTGGCAGCTTGAGTGGTCCCTGGCCCCCTTTACATATTGGCCGACCGGTGGCGAAGAACGCTTTCAGAAATGAAAAAAAAAAACCAAAGAAATAACAGTGGGTTACATATTAAAGGGAGTAATCACATTTCTTTCACTGTGAGTACACGTGGTTTCACTGTACCATGGGGATTTAGATTATAGTTTTCGCAAGACAGATGAGTTCCGATGGTGTCAAGGCATGAATGTCAATTCCGGCTTCTGGGTAAGAATTTAGTAGCCGTGGCAAGGTGTTTGCGACAATTTGATGGCCGTAATTTGTTCTCGAAAAAGGTATGAGCCATTTTTCATTGCTGCGCGTCTCATATGTGGGTGTATACTCTTTTAAGTGTGCTATGTTGTTATTAGGTTGCTTCTATGTTTTACCTGAAAGTAGTAAGTGCGTAGGGGAGTTTGTTTGTAGAGATGATGACTTTTTGTTATGTTGTACTTAGTGAAAAGATCTTCAGTGTGTGAGTTGTACGGCACATTTGCAATAGCTCGTATTACTTTTTTTGCATCAGTAGTATTTTAGAGAGATTGGAAGCCGATGTTGTGCCCCATACAAGATGGGAATAATTTACATGCGATGCAAACAGTGCATTATAAATGATCAGTTTAGCTGACGTTGGTAAAAGGTACCGATTTCTATGTAGTGTACCTATTATGCGGCTCAGTTTCTGGAGTATAAAATCCACGTGAGCGTCCCATTGCAATGTGCCGGTAAAGTATACTCCAAGTACTTTTACCGCGTCAACAACCTCTATATTCTCAGAGTTGTAAAATATCTTGTGGGTCAATGGACTACACGTATACCTCTTGTTTTAAAGATGACTGCTTGTGTTTTATTGGAGTTAACTTTTGAAAAGTTGTCATGGCTCCATTTTGAGAGATACCTGAAGAGATTGTTCGCTGCGGCAATGAGGCCTGTATAAGAGTTGTTTGATAAAAAAAACACTTGTATCATCTGCGTAGTTTACGAATTTTGCCTCTCGGTGGATAAGAACTATGTCATTTATGTTGATATTAAATAGAAATGGACTAAGGATACTTTCCTGAGGGACACCTGTTTGTATTTGTCGTGTGGATGATATGTTAGAGTTTATAGACACATATTGCTTGCGATTTCTAAGGTAGGATGTCAGTAACTGAAGAGGAAGGCCCCTGGTTCCATATCTTTCAAGCTTGAGTATTAGGAGGCGATGATTTATGCAGTCGAACGCTTTTGTGAAGTCTATGAATAGACCAATTACAAGTAACTCATTTTCGAGGTTTTGCAGTATATATTCTTTCTGTGCTACTAGAGCTAGTTCTGTTGATTTACCTTGTTGAAAACCGTATTGAACGTAACTGCGAGTCGGCCTAGTTGGAACAGAATCATTTTCTTAAATTTCTGTGCGCAAACAAACAGGGACGAAGAAAAGGAGACACAAGGTGTCTCCTTTTCTTCGTCCCTGTTTGTTTGCGCACAAAAATTTAAGAAAACGTATTGAGCGTCAGTGATTAGTTTGTGTTTCTTGCTGAAAGATGTTTTTTTCAAGACCTTTAGAAAACTGCGGGAGAATAGATATCGGGCGGTAATTTTTTATATCGAGCTTGTCACCTTTCGTATATAACACAATTACTTTTGCAATTTTCATTTTTTCAGGAAAAGTACCTGATGTAATGCATAAGTTATAGATGTAAGCTAACACAGGCGCAATGTGACAAATGACATGTTTGATAGGTCTTATTTCGAGGCCATCAGCATCGCAGCTACATGAATTTTTCAGTTTAAAAAAATTAACAAACGTCAGTAGGGGTTGTCGCTTGAAAAAAAAATAGTGTCCGTAGTTGCAGGTAACTGAAATGTATATGGTGGGCTTTGGTGATGAATAGGAATCAGTGTCTGTAAAGTAATCATTAAATGCAATAACTAAATGATCTCCGGTTAAAAGGCATCCGTTTACAGAAACTTTCTTTACAGGTTCCGTGTTTTGTTTGCGTCCCATTAGCTCATTTAACTTGTTCCACATCTTTTCTGTCTGTCCCTCGCATGAAGAAAGTGTACGTAATTTCTTGTATTTCTTAGCTCTTTATTTAACTTATTTCTAAAAAGTTTGAAGCATTTTAACTCCTCGCCGTTCCGAAATTTTATAAACCTGGCATAAAGCTTATGTCTTTTCTTAATTTTTTTAGAAGCTCTTTGGTGACCCAAGGTTTCCGATAAGCTTTGTGGTTTCTTTTTTTGTGTATGAAATGCTGCGCATAAACAGTTGAGAATTTCTTGAAGAAAATGTTGTATGCTAGCTCAGCCTCGTTTGGTTGAAAAAGCTCCTGCCAGGATACTTGTCTCAAGACATCTTGAAAGGCAGTTAATGTGTGCTCGTTTATTGTCTGTAATCTTTTTCAGTGTTATCTTTTTCAGTCTCGTATGCTCTTGTGTGGATAAACATGACTATTGGCATGTGGTCACTGAGAGGACAGTTTAAGACTCCACTAGTTACTGAGAAAGGATCATAGTTCGTTATAAAAAGATCAAGAGTAGTTTTCGTAGTTTCGTTATTCTCGTGAAGGTTTCAACTGCATTCATACATCCGCTTGACACAGAAATGCTTTGAAATGTCGCTTTCCTAGCACCATCGCAGCTCATATCAATGTTGAAGTCTCCTCCTAAGACCACTTTATATTTGGTTTCTGACGCAAATTCTAGCATGCGCTCTAAAAAATGAAAAAAAGGTTGCAATAAACCATCCGGCGGGCGGTAACATACTGCAAAAAGTACACCCGGTGTTTGGACACACAGCATTTCACAGCTTTCTGTCATGCAAGAGTACTCGGTTAACAGTTCACATGAAAGAGAATCATCTACCAAAACAGATACTCCTGCACCGCGACGTGAGGTTCGGTTTTTATGGAATACTTTTTTGCGAGGCAGGCGAAAGACATCATCAGAGCAATACCATGTTTCGCTTAGCATGACAACATTGCACTGATTATTTATATCAGAAAAAAAAGTTTCTAATTCAGGTCGCTTGCTGGAGAATGATTGAATGTTCATATGTATGAAAGACAGTCCGTCCTTTTGAGTGGCCAAGGACGTGAACCAATCATCCTTGCCAATATATCCTAAATGTTTCATTTCCCCAAAGATTCAGATGACAACAGCAAGAAGTTGGTGTTTATTCCAATAGAGCACGAAGATGATTTTCATCCTTAACGACATTTGCCTACATGTAACCCAAAATATGGGTGTAGAAACATTTTAGTGGATCCTTTATTGTGCCTTATACATATCTACGTTGATGCCCATGTTGAATGTTAAAAGCCCAAAAATGCCCTTATCCTTGTTTTGCCCTAGCCTCATTAACTTTAAAGTGTTATACCTTCTGACGAATTTTGCTGATGGCTGTTTTCGCTACTTTTCAGAGCGGCGATAAAAACGGTTATAAAAACGTAATGTGTCCCTTTTGCGCTACCTGGGTGTCACTGCGCGTCGCCACCTGTGCGCATCACGCAAGCGAGCCTTCCTGCGCTTACGTACCGTTGTAAATGTACACGGGAGATATCGGCTGCAATATTCCGTTCATTTGCGAGTGAAATTCGGAATCTTTTCACACGAAACATTGCGCGCTGCGACGTCCGAAGATGACTTTACTTTCCAACCGCTCGGCATCAGCTGCGTGCATAGAGCGTATCGAGCGGCGCATAGGTCTCTGTAGTGGTTACCGCAATTGATAGTCGTCGATTAAACCCAGGCACTGCTCATATCCCGCTGATTCGCTACATTTCGTGCCGTGCTGTGAGTAGGCGTCCGTGCAACGTTCCGTCGTCGCCAAAAGTCTATAGACCACCCACGTGAGCGGAAAAACAAAATGTCTTCGGCACAGCCACCTAACTTGGAATCGTCCTTGTAGTTTGCATTGGGCTAACAGGCGCAGGTATGCTGTAGCAGTTGATATCAGGCTGCATGCCTATGCTGGGAAAATTTATTTTAAGGACAATTTGGGGAGCATATAAAACGGGGCAAGTTGATACAAATCCATAATGCAATTGGCAGTGGAATAAAGATTAGGACAAACACAGAAACAAAAGACTTAAAGACAGCACTAATACTCACTCGCCCTTATATCTTCATAACGGAAAACAGCGTGTTCCTAGGTAAAATTTTAACAGATTATCCGTCAAAACAAGTGGCAAGAATATATTATAGATCGAGCTGCCACCAGTGCTACGTCCTGAAAGCTTGTGAAAGAAGATAATGAACTAACCGTTTTTTTATACGGTGCACAGTGGTAGCGCCTGCTGCAATTTGCCTATAAAATATTGAAATGTTGAATTTTTGTCTTATATAAGGCGGTTTCTGTCTCTTGAGTATAAGCGTTTGCAATGGCTATATTAACATAAATCCTTATATACATATGTAGTAAGTTAAAGAAGCTAATGGTATAGCATAGAAATACTACAGTTAACATGCACATGCACACTGAAAGTCAATTATGTAAAACTGAAGATTGCCTTTTATTATACTTTTATTGGATATGCATGATCGAGGATGTATTTAATGGCCTACTAAAATGTACACAAAGTCTTCTAAATGTTTTCTTGTGTATTTCTCACCCTAGTATACACCACTATGTTAATACTTTCATTCTCTTGTGCCGCAACTGGCTTCGGGGATATCCTCGTCCACAACCAAGACGTGGATCTTGCATAAAACAGAACAGTTACGCCATAGCAACTAAGATGTCAGCTCTGTCATTAAGCATACAGATGCACTAAACTCTCCGTCAAGCGGTAGTAATCAAGGAATCGATGTAGCTGCTGTGATCGTTTAGTGAGTAAATCAAGTGTTCAGTAATTGTAAATGTCACATTAGAGCACACCGAAAAGCCTGGCCACTAATCAGCACAATAGCACGAGCATTTTGAAGAGCAATCAACAGGTAACTTGAAGATTGACGGAATTTCATGCCCGGATGCCCGACTAACTTCAGCTTATGGTATGTGAAGGCTGTGATTACGTCGATAGCTAGTTTAATGTTTACTGTTGAGAAGATATTTGCCAGCAGTTCTCACTGCATGACAATCATTCTGACAAAGTAACCCTGTTTGTCAAACACTTTTTCCTATAATTTGGTAGTGAAAAGAAATATGTACTTCGCTGGGAAGCTGATTACCTGATTAAAGAAACTCTAGGCTTCACGTTGAATTGTTTTATGCAAATAGGAAACAGAAACTCTGAACACGTGATTTAGGCACAATGAAGATCATTGCGGC